>NC_137697.1:43442837-43572703 GCF_964034855.1 Anser brachyrhynchus
ATCACATGCAAAATTAAGAAACTGTTTAAGTAGTTGCACCTTCAAGACAGTAATAAATCAAGGGGGAAAAAAAAGTACTATAGACAATACACTTTATTTTTAATATAAATCATATACTGTGGGTATCACATCATTTTTAAAAGAACAAATGAAAATAATTTCCAATATTAGTCACCAAAACTACAGGACTGATAAGTAAATACAGATATAAGATATGTTTTAATGTGAAATATATGGAAAACAGTATGCTTAATAAAAAAAATTTCTGTCTCTCTTGCTGCCACATTCAGTTTCTCAGAAAAATAGGTCTCGACACCTGTCATATTTCTGTATTTTATATTTTTCTAAGTTGATGGTTTAGAAATGGATGTGCACCATCTGCTCAGTAATCAGCATAAATATCAAATGAAGTGAGCCAACTGGGAAAAAAAAATGCTGTTTACCCATTGCCTTTTGCCTGCCCTGTTCACATTTCGATATTACTGAGATCAAGAAGAAATATTAAATAAAATCCATCAATCCATTACTTTGTTGTTATTATTGCCCAGCAGATTTTTCCTAAACTAAAAACATCATGCTAGGATTGGACAGCATTTCATCTTACACTGCTGCTCAGAACACTTCACAGGAAATATGCCCCTGTTTCAGAAGACCAGGGTTAGCCGTCCAGTTAACCAGATGGCTAAAGAGAGAGTTGTTTGCCAATGCCACAACACAAGAGCTTTCCTAACACATAAAAGACAAGATAAGACTCTTCCCTTCCATGGTCAGAAGAGATGGTCATAACTCTCTTGAGCATTTTCAACTTCAGACTTCTGAGAGGTCAGCTGGCAGCTAAGCAACAGCAATGAAATCCCTGTACATGCCACTGGATCAGTCCATCTTACCTACACATAAGACTCAAGTACATAACTCTTCAGGAACAACTTGAATTTAAACTAGTTAAAATTTGCTGTTATTGTTATATGAAGGAAAAAAAATAGATGTAGCAAAAATCTTTTCTTTGAAGCTGAAGATACAGCTTCAAGAATATTGAGAACATACTGTACTATTTTTAAAAAGCTAACCTGTGATTTTTGGGTAAACTTTTCTGATCTGGTCATAAATTTAGCACTTGAAAGTCTCTCTGTTATAGGTGTACCAGACACCTATACTAGAGCATGAAGAAGAACAACTGAAAGACAAGTCTCAACAATTGGACTTTTACTTCAATCACTTAAAAATGAAAGCATACATCACAATCCAGACTGGTACATTCAACAGTAGAAAAGTGGCTTATTACTTCTCAAGTAATTATATGGTAATGTTTACAATATGCTCTTGCATTCAGTTGGTAATTTCTTATCATGAATTAATTCCAATTTTGCTGAGAAATATTTTGTAATTGCCAGCACAACCAATAAAACTCTGATTCAGTCTAAAAAACTTCTATGGTCTGGACCAGAACACTGTAACGCTGGACTTAGACATATATCCATAGAAAATGTATCTCAGCTGGTTTTATTTGTATTTATATTTCCATATAATATAAGTACAAAGAAAGCAGCCAAAGCTGCATACAAAAAGATTTCACAATCTGTAATTTATTCAGATCTCTGATTTGACACTTGGAAACACTTTTTCTTGGGTAGAACTTGAAACTTATTTCAAACTTTAACTAACAGCAGGACACCAGATATTTTTTTTTTTAAGACACCATAACAAATTATGATCAACCACAGAAGTTCTATTACAGTTTGTCAGATTAAAAGTGACTATTGTATTTTGCCAGAAAGATTGAATAATCCAATAGTAATTGGTTTACATTTCTTTTCACTTTTTACTGTTCTCTTACAAATTTCTACCCACATTATTGCTTTAAAGTAATTTCAAATAGGTGAAAGCTGACAGCAACAGTGGAGTTTTCTCCAGTACACCGTAAAGGAAAAAAAATGTAAGCAGGCTATGCTGTTCAACATGAGACTCTAAGGCACCACAAGAAGAAACCCTTTATAAATCAAGGGCACGCTGTATACAGTAATTCACTTAGAGTACTGAAGAGAGATATTGTTAAAATCTACCAATCCATTTTTGGCATGAACTGCAAACAGGCAAGATAGTTTACTAATACAGGTTATAAGCACTATTGCTCGAACTGCCATTACTGTGATCTCAGGCAAGCTCCAAAGCATGTTGCTTCCTCTCTGAAAAGCTTAAATATGTGTCCTCCCCCCACACACCCTTAGCTCCGGACAGTTGAATCATTCTCACAGTAGATAAATCTTTCTGACTGCCGATTATTCTGTGGGGGAAAAAAAAAAAGGCACTGTGTGTGACAGGGTTCCTTTTGTTTCGTTACAGGAACAACAATCTGTTTTTCATTGAGCAGAGTTTTTAGTTCTCCCTCCACAACATTTTTCTTTAATTATGATAAAAGACAGTAACTTAATCAGGCATAAATCCTGTTCAAGCGAACATAAGAAAATAAAGGGGTTAACTCTGGAAGCAAAGAGTTAGGCATGTGACCTCTCAATTACATCTCTAGATAATATACCACTAAAGCACTGACAAATGCAAAATTGTTCATTCCTCAAATGTTGCACTAGTATCACAGAGTAGAGAAATGAATTAAATAAACCCATAACCATGTTTATTTTGATTAACATGCTCTGTCTAAAACGTAAGTATTCAGTTATAAAATGATCTTGGCTTTTACTCCAACAGCACAGCCATATGTTTAGCTGCTCCCAGAGAAACCCATTGTCTTTGTAGCATGCTATTTATTTCAGAAACGCTGCAGGCCAGCACCTCACTTTGCTAAGTAAGCCGGGAAAAAATTTAAGAGGTTGGGACTGAGACCAGGAGGGAAAGGTACCACCCTTATAGTCGTGCCAGCTGACACATAAAAACAAAGCAAAACATGTATGAAAACGAGGTTCAGCATCTTCAGAGTACAGCGCACAATAAACTGCAGTTTTAACTCATTTTAGGTGTCGGAACCAAAACTCACCCTGATCAGCTAAACTGCATCAGAACTGATCGTCATTCACACCAAAACAACCACCAATAACTCTTTAAGCCGTGAATGGGTTGCCTATACTTTAAGCCACTCTAGTGAGGTGCATTCAAACAGTACACCACCTCCACCCATCTTCTCGAGGAGATGAGTATGCTGACTTTACAAATTTCTCACCCCTTAGAAAACTGGAAATGGTGGGAGAAGAGGGAGAACATGTTCTCTGCAGAGCGGAGTGGGAAGACACCCCAAAAGACCGACATGTGAGGGAGGCTAGAAGTGGAGGGCAGGCGAGTTGGGGTTGTGAAAAAGATGTGAAGAAATCCCATTATGGCAGACGAGGGTGTTAAGAGATCTTTGGGATGGAGGCAGGAGGTATTAGAACTAGGGGGAAACAGCAAGGGAAAGAAATTTGCAGGCTGAAATTTGGGAGTCGGTGGAAACACAAGTTGCACGTGTATAATTTATTCTATCTGAACAGACATTAAATCTTACTAAGCAGAAAAGCCAGAGGCAGTTTGCCTGCCCTGCATACAAGTATAGCTGCATCAGACATGCCCACATACCTGCAATCTCTCCCCTGGCCATTGGTTCTGGCCACACTGACCAAAACAGGCTGCCCATACCTCAGCCACCCCCGGGAACAAGCCTTGCCAGTTTTCAACCCCCCCCACCCCTCTGCACTCCTGTGCTGGTGGAAGACAGTCATGTAGGCTAAAACCATGCCAGAAAGCATGTGCCTCAGTAAACCACAGCCAGCTGTGGGCCGGTGTCCAAGCTTCAACTCAGATCCTTATTTGTTTTTGTTATTATTTTTTTTTGTTTATTCGTTTTGTAAAGATATAGCCAGAGCTGCTGAAATGAAGAGAGAACGGACATCAGGGAAGAGAACAGGGACAAAAATTCACCGCTAAAGACAACTCAGTGTTGGGAGTCATCAAAATATGGAGGAATAGGAAGATCCCACATGAAGAAAGAATAGGTAGGTGTGAAGTTTATGCAAAAAGCAGAGTCTGCAGACCCCATACAGTACACAAGTGCTATGTTCCCCCTGTAAGGAGCAGTAACTGCCACTGCCAATGACAAGGTCCATCAATCACCAGACTGAGCTTCCCTGTTGAGACTTTCCAGTCATGCTTGTTTTGTAATTAATACCTTCTTTGCATCACTTAAAAAGACAGTACTTTTCAAGACTACAATGTCATTATATGGAAAAGATAGGCCTGGTTGATTGGTTAAAGACGTTTCTTAAAGCTGCACAAAATGTTCAGTGTTCAAACTACAGCTGTCAAAAGGAAGAGAAATCCCTTGGCAGGATTTTTTTATTTTTTTTTTGGGGCCAGTCTGGACTACATTATTTCAGGCAGTGTGGAACTGCCTCTGGCTATAGTTACAGAGTAGACTTTAAATGAAAACTGGTGTTGGTCTGCATAATATTTTGTGCACCTGGGGAAAATATTTGCCCAAGCAACAGCCAGATCTGTGGCCACCAAACATGTTGAGGACTCTCTTGCACTATGTTCAATGGAATCCTTGAAAGTACCTGCAGGCATTCATTATATTTATGCTAGCTTCTCTTCAACATTTGTGAATAAAACTTAGGGAAAGAAATATTATATTGAATTAGCACCTATGATCTTCACACAAAGTGGTCAAATTTGCTACAAATTTACTCTCAGTATGCATTTTCAATATGATTTTTACAGTGACAATTTACATTTACATTCATCACACTTGTAATTAATTTTCCCCTATTAAGTGTTTAATAACTTTGAAATGTTAGCACATACTCAGGGATTTAATATCCCTGACATAAATCTGCACTCTTAAGTTATATACAGTGTACACCACTGCTTTTTCCAGAACAAGCATCCATGATATGCCATGCTAGCTTTGCAGTAATTCAACAGCCACACGATGTACTTTTACAGTGTGCGATGCTGCACAGAATCAAGAGAGAAACCAGAAATGCTTCCTTATCAGGAAAGTAGACATTTCAAAGTGCCAGCATTCTTCACTTATATGGAAAGCTTAGTATATAAACAAACATGCATTCCTATGCTGCCACACAGTCCCAATGTCTCCCTGTTCATATCGGTGTGCTCCTGCATCTAAATACTAGATTATTTGACACACTGGGGAGGTTTTAGTTAATGCAAACTAAATCTGAACCATTTAAAATACAGATCACTGTCTACTTTTCTTTCCTGGAATAAAATGAAGTATGACAGCCACTTCAAATACATCCAGAGCTAAATTACACTTTATGCTGTCCCTCCCCCCACATATTAAAAGAACTCTCTCAGTAAAAGGACTCTATTAAAGAATGTTTCTTTGTTACGGAAGTGCACTTGGGTACCTTCCTAATCCTGAGATAATTAAAATCTGCTAAGGTAGTAAGGTACTAACTCCATAAAGAATTTATTGAAGAAACACTCTCTGCATTCTGAATGGCAGGCATCTACAAAGTTTCCACTGACATACGCGGGTATTTTTCCTAACCAAACAAAAGTATTCCATCTCAACAAGAGTCAGGGCAGAATTGTTGCTGGAACCGCAATTTATGCACTGTAGCACAGCTGCCTCCAGCCACGTCAAAAAGCATCCTCAGCACATCATCAGCACTACCCTGCTTTTTAGCCACACAACCCTTGGAGGAATTGCTTTTTGAAAAAGATCAAACTATAAATTATCTATGACAAATTGACTTTCATTCTGTCTTCTAATGTAAGACAACCAGAGATGCCACTTAAAATTACATTACAGGGATTGTTTCTTGTCCCTCAGTGACCACATTGCCTGGACTATGCCAAATCTAGTATACAAGCCATCCTTTATTACTTCTGACCTGCAATTTATTTTGCATCAGTAGGTGTTCCCAGCTGAAGCAGAGCAAAATTACAATGGCCACCTAGAAAGGGGGGCTAACAAAAGTTCTGCTGCAAAAAAAAAATCACAAAAGCCCATGAAAATCACACTAAAATTGCAGACGACAAACCTGAAGAAATAAAATTATTTCTGAGGAAACTAGAAGTAGAAACAGGTCCATTCTGAGATTATCTCATTGGGAATGTAATATTTCAGAACATGTAATGTTAGGAATGAAGAAACTTTTATAGCGTTTCCACCTAGCATACTTTTACACTCACATATCAATAACTGAAACATAGCTTAATTCACAGAAATTACACTGCATATTGAGGATAATAAAATTCTAGCCAAGAACATGTCTTATAAAATTCAATTCTAGCTTACAAAAATTTGTAAGTGCTATTATATTATTGGCAGGGCATCTCAAAATATTTTATCCATTTATACAGAGCTACAGGTGTTTTTATAAACCTAAATCAAGCCAAATGAATAACAATAAACACATTGGTTTATTTTTTAAGGTGATTTTTTTTTTGACAAGGCTTTACCAAATCAGTATTTTTCAAGAAAATGGAAGTGCAGAACTAGACATCACAGCTGAAAGTAAAATTGTTTTTTACACCTCCATTCACTGAATTTTTGTTACTGGAGCACAAGCATAAGCAGATTAAATAGAATCTGATAGACAAAAGAAATACTAGTGGATCTCTCTGTGACTGATTTTTTCAAAAAACAGGACGGAAGATCACAGTTATATTTGCAGCTAATTAGTATTCCTTGCGTCTTTTTCTTCACTTATTCTGTGATATCATGCACTGTATTTAGGGAGTCAGGACTTGTTGGGTCTGAAACATGAAGAACCAACTTTTAGTTCTGATCTTTAATAACATCTGTTCGTCACTCTCTCTTAAAATTCTGAGTCTGACAGCAGAGAATTTGAGATTGTTGTCTGCCTACATAACAGCGATATTACACACTACAGAAGTGCAAAATTAGAAGTGAGAAGGGGATAGGAGTGAAAAACCTTTAATAACTCACTAGGCTACAAAGGCGTTGGTGGGCTAACCCAGCAGAGACAGGGAAACCTCAAATCCCACCATCTCTACCACCACCCATGGAGTAGAACCTATTGCATGCATATGGTACAGTTATGCCTTCTACAAGAATGCTCTAGAAAACATTTAGCAGAAACACTGCAGAAAGAACAAGAAAGGCAAAGTGAGAGTGATCAGGATCTTCAATTTTTCACAACCTTACATCTTAAATTTGTTCAAAGGCCAAATACCTGCCAGGTGGTTGAAGCCAGTGACATAGGATCTGACAAGTTTATTCAACTACTTTCTGAGTCTTACCAGGTATCACGTGTTTGTATCTGAACCATCATTACACCACAGCCAGATGTATCAAAAGTATTGATTAAAATACACAAATGAAGTACTGCCTTTAAAAGAAGAAGGTGCAATGGCTAAAAAGGGCATGTCTAAACAAAGAGTTGCTGAGGATTCACTCATGAATAATAATTAGGAGATAGAAGGGCATACTCATGGACATCCCTAATGTTTTTAATTATCCTAACCTACTTCATGTATATTATTGTAACTGTTTCTGAATAATCAGCTAGGAATCATCCAGTATTAACAGGCTGGTTATTTATATCTTCATATAAATTCCTGTCTGTTGCCTTTTCAATTACTTGCTTAATTGGGGAAGAAATAACAAAGATTACAGAAAACTTTTAAATCTGGTAATACCCCTGCTTGTTGAGAAATTGTTGGACGTAGAAGCAAGCAAAACTTTCTTTTTTTTCTTTTTCCCCCCCTTTTTACTGCCTTAATGATCCATTTGGCAGAAGAAAGAAGCCTTGACTGTTGGCAGTGAGGAACACACTTAGAAATCTGTGGCTGAACCAAAAAAGTCACTTCTAGTGCAATAATGGAAAACATAAACCCATCATTCCAAAAAGCAACCAAAAAAAGAAAAACAGTTCATGCTTTCTTAAAACAGTGAATCATGTATATCTTCTGTTCTGGAAATTCTTTACATCAGTTAAAAAACGAAGATTTGCCAATATCTCATCCAAGCCTGGAAAACATGGTAATTTTTATTTTATTTTATTTTTCCTTAAAGCTGTAAGCCTCCATTTTAAAGTGCATTTCCTGTTCCTTCTCCCTCCATCTTCTGCTTGCAGAATGAAACCCTTATGGCTGCAAAGATAATGCTCTAAAGAACAAACGCAATGTTTTTATCCTGAGTTCACAGCTGTGCTAGTACAGTATTTAGGACCCCAAGCAATTTACAACTGCTATCTGCAACCCCCCAGGAAGTAAAGCTACCATAAATAAAGTCGTAACTTTTAAAAGCTGCAAAGAAATATGAAATCAGGAGCCTGAGTTGTTCTTTAAGAAACACCCAAAAGATACAGGCTAGAAGCAGCAAGACCTTTTCTGTGCGATCTCATCTATATCCTATACAAACCATCAGTGTGTGGGGGGTGGTACAACTTCCACTCTCCCTAGCAGATGAACAGATTCACCCCCAAAATGTATAGATAGCCAGAAGCACTGTTCACAATTTTGTTATGAGACCAACATCCAACAAAATCACACACACTCATCAAAAAAAAAAAAAAAGGGGGCTGAGGCTGAGGGGAGAGAGAGCAAGGAAGACACTTCACAACCATCCTCCAAAAAAAAGTTTTTATGCCTAGAAACATGAGGATAATTCCTGATTAAATTCAGCCCACTCAAGTCTTCACAACTGTAATTCAAGATTTCCCTCTAAGTGCATACAAAGAAAAATGAGTTTGAGGTATATTCTGTGTGATCCAGCTGATCAGCTCTATGGCAATTAAGTCAGGTAAACAAGCTTTTGGTATTTATAGTTCATAGTCCACAGCTATTCAGAAAGAAACTTTCATTTGAAGAAGTGTGGAGGAGGAATGAAAGAAATAGAAGCCCCAGTGTGAGGACTGGAAGTCAATTAATCTGATGTGGTGTTATTTCCATGAATTCATTAATTCATATTGGGATATGAATCTATTAATTCTTTAATGAGAAAAGCTTTCTCTATCATGGATATGTTTCCATACATCAATATATTGCCAGTTTCATCCTCAGGTATGCAAGCAGATGCCATATACCACAAAATCCACAGGTTTAAACATAACATACATCAGGTAATTGAAGTTAAAAAAAAAAAAAGAGGAAAGAAAGTTTTTAAAAACTTCTTTAAACATTCTTTTAAGCATATCTTCAAGGTGTTGTTTAAAACCGACAATGTCACAAGGGCCTCATTGTTTCTTCAGCTGACTTCATCCAACAGTTTCTAAAACGTTGTTCATGTTCAGGAAGATATGCCAACATTGCATGAATACAGTTCAGTAGGCAAGAAAATACTTTTAATCATATTTAAAGAATGACCTTTACAAATTTGGTTGGGAGATTAAAAGAAGTTTTAAAAAGGTTGCAAGACCAAAACATTGCATGGCACATGGCAGACATTACGATACTTACAGGGAAAAGAAAATACATCAGACAAGTTAAAAACAAAACCACCACGTGGATAAGTAAAAAAATAAAAATAAAAATAAATAATAAATAAAAAAAACCTGTAATGTAATTCAAAAAAAAATAAATAAAAGCTCAGTCAGTGACACACCCACAGAGAGAAACTCAAAATATTAATAAAGATTTTAGCACTAGCCTTATCTCTGGTTATACACAGTCAGATTGACTGCCTAAGTCAGTCTGACAGCTGAAATTTAGAAGCCAAGCAGAAGCAGCGCAGTAAAAATCAACAGAAAATGTGGCAGATACACAAGGCTAGAAAAAAATTGTCAGATATTTTGAAAGCTATAACTGCAGCAAAATGAAGGAAAATAAAAACACTCCAAAACTCCCAAATACTCTCTCTGTGTCAAATTTTACCAGAGCTTTTACAATTAAGGAATTTCTACTTTGAAAAAAAAAATTATATATATATATATATTAGGTCTTCATGGAAAAAAAAATCAAACACATAAAACCATCACATCTGACTAGTCTCACACTATGCAAAACGAAATTCTTGCACGAGCAAAGACTGTCTGTAAAAACAATACACTAGGTTTTCCTAAAACATATTCACAATCAGGTTGGTAGTTTTAGTTTAGAAAATATCTCAATATACCTACCTATGGCATGATTTTTGCCAGTTCATAGGATCTCAGTTTAAATTAAAAAAAAAAAGTTTTCAACAGCCTTTAAAAATACTCAGTGAATTCACACATGTACAGAAAGATCATAAATACATAATACATATACATATACATATTTATGTATTTATAAATAAATACAGACAGCATTTAAAACAAAAACATAATGTTACAAACACTTGTGTATTTTCAAGCCTTCAGACCAGATTTCAGTTCATACATCCCAAGAAAAATGGGTTGCTCACTTTTCAGTTGATACTGCTAATTGCCTGCATAGCTGCAGGAGGTTTATAAAATCATTTTCCCAGGCCCAGTTAACTTTCTGAAACAGCCAGCAAACTGTAATAGAGTTTTCCAGGAATGGACCTTCTAACTCCGTTTCCTGTTATATTTAATCCTGCCAAAGGAACATTTCAAAGCAGAACGCAGGATGAAAGCATGTGATGGAAAGTCAATTGAGGGCTTCCAAAATCACAAAAGTAGACATGCTAATTTAAGAATGAGATGCAAGATCATTTATTGAAGAAATATGGACTATGACATTCAAGTCTGTCTAAGAAACAATGCCAACAGTGTTGCAGCCCCTGCAGACTTGCTTTTAATTTTGGACAAAAGTTTGTCATAAACTTTCGGAGACTGAAATGAAGCACGACTGCTCCTGGAACTGTTACTCTCTTCCCATCACTTTGCACCCTCTAGCCTTTAGGGTAAAAGAGGTTTCAAAGAAGCCTCCTTCAGATACCACTCACTACAGGCTTCACACAGCAGGAGATTTTCCAAGCCCTCCCTCCAACCTCGGTCTCTGGTGGAGCCCAGAAGGAGCTTTGTCATTGTCTGGAGCAGGAGAAGAGCCCCATCTGGCCTCCTCAGCATCCAGCACCCATCAGCCTCACCAGCCAGCCCTGTAAATTGCTTCCCACGGTGAGCAGTGGTAACAGCCCTGCAGTGCATCAGCCAGCCTCTCTCATTGATCCATTAAATAAGTGCCTCAGAGATCCACTCCAAGAACTGGTTAGCAGCTCTCCTCTGGCAGCAATTGCCATTCGGTATGTTCTATACACACAAAGAGAACAAAGGCTTTTGGCTGCCCAGTGCCCCTGAGCAATACCTGTCACTGGTGCACAGCTGTCAGCCACAGCATTTGGAGCACTGACAGCATCTTCTGTCAACAAAATAACAGGGTTGCAGAGATCAGGAAGATTGGGTCTGGGATCCCACCATGTGCTAGAAACTCCCTCCCTCACCAAACAATTAAACGTGTGTGTGTACCATCAGGAAAGCAAAATCCTGTGTTATCCCTTGCTTTACACATATAAACCTCTTGTCATGACAAAAAGGAGATTTCAGGGCTGGATCAGATAGGTGATCATAAGAATGGCCAAGACAAGAAAGAGTCAAGGTTTATCCATAACATTTGTTTCTGAAACCCTCAGACTTACAGGAAGAAGTAACTTAACTTGGTTGTATTTGAGAAAATATGCTTTCCAAGTGATTGTTAGCAGAAAGCTGCATTTGGGTCTTGTACTCATTGAGAAACTTCTTGAACTAAACAATATGCAGCAAATGAGTGAATGCAAGAAGCTGTTGTGCTGTAGAGACAGACACATGGAGCAAATAGTCTTCAATAGAAGAAACAGAGAAACAGGAGGAAAATGACATAGGCTAACATGTACAGATGAGTAACTGCTGTAAGAAACAAACCTGACAGAATCGAGTATATTGGCTTTCTTAGTCCCCACAATTATGTATAAAATGCATTTAAGAAATGCTGATTTTTGTTGTTGTTTTCTTTTTTATTGTTTACCTAGAAAGACATGCTTTTCCTTGGACTCTTAACTCTGCTTCCCTATTTGGCAAAAAAGCCTTGCAGAGACTTAAAGATCTGACTCTGGACCTAGGGCAGAATTTTGCTGCAGTATTTCAGAATGCCTGTCAGCAAGTTTGGTCCTTGCTGGAGTGAACAAAAGAAGCTTTTATTTACCTTCTCTTTTGTATTTTCTTTGTAGGTTGGCAGTTACCTATATTTATGGAACAAATTTTAAAAGGAGCACAGATTTGCTGGAAAAAAATGTCTCTGGGATGATTATGGAATTGGATACAGATGTCAAATTAGAGGTAACACCTCTATCATAATCATAGGCCAGTGCTAGTTCTCCTAATATTCCTATGAAAAGTATGTTCTCAATATTCTATCCTGTGGCTCCTTTTAAAGACAGATTTATTTCTGACAACTGCTTTCATTTTACGTGCAAAAATGTTAAATCAGTGATTGTTATTGAGAACCCATAATTACAAAAATTTTTGACACTTGTATTCAGATGGTCCCCAGATTTCCCCTCATCTCCACCATCTCCACTACCACATTATTTTCACTTTGAGGCAAAGAAATACTGTGCCATATTATTTAAAGATAGTTTGTGTTTAAATCAAACTAGCTTGAGAAGGTCTCTCTTTTTTTTGAGAAATGTTATTTTAATCCCTTCACAATTCTATTTTTCTTTAGAGTTAGCATTAAGAAAAACAATTCTCCATCCAAACCTGCATTCTTCTCATGATTCTCCCATCCTTCCGCTATCATCCTAAAATACTGCACTCTTACAACACAGAATGCTTCAATCAGTCCTGACATGCATTTACTTTCTACTTGGCCCAGCCCCAGCAAACACAGTCGTGCTCTACTACACATCATTTCTCTCCATAACCTCTCTTTTCCTTTGGGTAACATACTTCATTTCAAGACATACCTTCTGCTGCAAAGCAGGACTCCTGGCTTCTGTAAGGGTTAAATTAGAGGTCAGATAATTGGTGCATGAACAGAATTCTGGTTTAGTTCACAAATATCGCTCTCATTCAATCTGAATTTGGGCCAAACCAGCTGCAAACCTAAGCTTTACCTTGGCTAATTGACTTAGCCTGTTATTGAAATTTTTACTTATTGCTCTTTAAAACACCTAGACTTGAGAGTATGTTCCAAGATCAATGATTCCTCAAGTTTCATCAATTCGTATATGGTATTTAGGAAAAAAAAAAAAAAAAAAGATAAATAGGTAAAACATCAAGTCTACGTATTACTTCTGCTACAGCTATCAACATTTGGGAACTCAGACCAACACACCACAAGTATGATGATAAGGAACTGAGAGGTGATTTTCCAGTGCGTAGGTACCACCTCACTGGCACAGCAAAAATGATACACATAAATTTTTCTAATGATGTCAATAATAATTTGTAGATGTGAGCTCTTTCAGAGAGAAAACCTCCTATCACCAAACAAACAAACAAACCAAAACAAAACAAAAAAAAAACCACCATCAACAACAAAAACACACACAACTAAAAACACCTATATCAGAGAATGGGAATACTTAAAGCTATGTATAGGCACAATAGATTTGATCCAAAACCCACTAAAAAGGTTCACTGTGACTCTTAATTAAGATACTAAGCAACTTACATAGCAATGTATTAAATTATCTGCAGTTTTGGGGCTCTGCTTTTGATTCACCATGCTGAAACCCTAATGATGAAATTCAAAGTTCATGTTACAACTGTCGCATCTTGAGGAGAATATTGACCGTACATCTGTTTTGTATACAGCATTCTCATAAGCAAAAGACATGCCTCATCCAGCTGTTTCCTTCTATCTTCCTGGAGAGCTATTACACTGTAGGAGAGGCAACATCCACTAATTCTAATTTAATCATATTGTACAATTTCATTCACAGTTTAGACACAATCACAACATGGTTGTGAAGACATAGCTGAAGAACCTGAGGAAGACCCTAAAGAATAGATTTTGAAAATATCTGTTGAAAGTCTGAACAACCTGAGACAGCTAAATTGGTGGGAGGAGCACCAGAAAAGATGATGGTGATGATGTTGATGATGATGATGATGATGATAATTATAATAATTAAAAAGCACACATAAAAAAATACAGGTGGGAAGGCAGAAATAAAGTATGTCACCTTTACAAAGTGCATAGATTATGACATGATCCTTGACATTATTGTTCAAAAGAACACCCAAACCCATCCATTCAGCAGGTCACATGCTGGCAGCTCACAAACAAAAGAACCAGTTGTGGGGCTGCTTGGGACTGAGGAGTTTTACAGAGCATTGTAAAATGCCATGAACACTCCCAGACATTAATACAAAATGTGCTATTAATCCTTTCTTTCTCTACACTGGAATGTCTTTATGGTTACACTGGGCACCAAATTTGCACAGGAGCTCTGATTTTTACAAACAATCAACCCACACTTCCATTTGTGCATAATAATAATTGTAAAAAATCTTTGAAATACTCATAAAGTCATAATCCACCTGGAAAGTGATGCTTATGAAGTAGCTTTATATTTACAAGAATAATAATAAATAAATAAACAAACAAAAGTACGATCAAAGAATCTACTTATACTAGCATTTACATGACACTTTCTTGCAGTGATGCTGGGAAAAGAAATTTAATAATTTCCTTAAGAACTTGCAGAAATCAATAAATTAGATCTCTCTCACACAACTGTATTCTGAGTTGTGTTTTTCCAATATTAAAATTCAGAATCACAAGGGAAAGCAAAATCCTTTTTCCAATCCTTTCTTAAAGCATGTTGTCACTAATACGCTAAGGGCTGTATGTCATTACTAAAGCAAAAGATACTATGTGTTAGCCACAGGAACGAGCATGCACATTTTATGAATAATGCAACAAGCAGACAGGCAAAACTGACACCAGAAGCTGCTGACAGGTGAGGCAGAAACTGCCTGCAGGCAACAGGGATTGAGATGAAGGCCTCCTATTTTTGAACTGCACGTATTCTTTCTGTGGGACTTCATCCTCCTTGAGACAGGCTGGCAGCCACACACGTCTTGTAAAGTTGGTACTTCATTTGCACATTAGACACGGTAGCTAACCGAACAAACAAAGCAATGTTGAGTCAGCGTGTCAGACAGCTTGGTCAGACTAGGACACATTCAATGCCTTGTGCCTGCTTTTTTACCAAATAAGATTTGCACAAGAATAGAAGACAGGACTCGCCATTCTTTACAAGGGCAGCATTACTTGTAACATTTTCCAAGATAAAGTAACTTCAATATTTGGCAAGCCAAACTTAGTCTACTGCCTAATGGAAATTTCTTTTGATCAGAGCCTTTCCACCAGTAACTGACACATTACGAGTTCTTGTTAAGAAAATAGAAAGAAAGATAAGTGCTTTCTGCCTTGGGAGGTCAATAAAAACAATCTTATCACCATATTGTTAAACAACTGTAAATACTTAGGAACCTAAGAAAAAAGGGATTTTTTTTTTCCAATCAATTACATAAACAGATCAAGGCACACTTCAGTTCTTTTGTTTAAGAAAATCGTTAATATTTTGTTTGGTTTGTTGTCAGAGATAACATTTTTTCACTCAGGTTAAAGAAAAACCTTCTGGTTCTTGTTCAGATAAATTATCAAAATTCCAGCCCTGATGTTTGCCTTTAATCAGTAGGACTAGCCAAAGGACTTTTAGCTGTACAATTTTCTTGTGTCAATTTATGTTAACTTTTGTTACAAGGTTTATACGAAATAAAATGTCAATGAGGGTACAAATAAAAGCTTCATTACCCTTGCTCTGTATTACATGAAATGTGCTGAAAATTCTGATTAGAACACTCTCAAAACAAAATTAATAAGACAGTTGTTACTGCATCAAACTGAAAAGTAAAATAAATTAGTGTTCACAATATAGTAGACTTATCATGGATAAAAATACACAAAAGCTACATACATTATGTAAAAAAGTTTCCCTCTTCAGTTAAGCTTCTTTGTAGTTCTGCGGTCAGTAACAGAACAGCCAGGTTATGCACCTGGGCAGTGACATGCGAATGCCAGTAGCAGAGTCTGGCCTCTGGCAGTCTTTGTGAATCATTGCACATTACAACTCCACACATCAGTCTTGAAAGTAAAACTTTGCTTCCATATTTTGAAAGCAACATTTTTTCTTGTTTTGTTGCCACCACAGCCAAAATAAAAAGAAGACTGAAACAAGCACATTCTGTTCTTAAATTAGTATGTATTCCATAAACTAATGACAAAGCTAGTTATTCTGGATGGAACAGTGCAATGACTGCCACAATGACTCTGCACAGCCCAAGACTTCTTTTCTTCTTAAAAGGGAAAATGTATTCTAATTGCAATTTTATTGCAATCACAAGGGAAAGCAAAACACCTCCAAGGAACACTGTGGGGACTGGGATTTTTAAAAACATATTGGAGTAAGAAATGTCAAAATTATCACTAAACTGTCAGGAAAATGTATTAGTCTCTGAAAGCAGAAATGACTGGCTAGCTCACAAACTGCCAGTACTCCATCACTTGCACAAATACACGTTCGGCAAAACAAACGTCTAAGTTTTCTGTTTTGACCCTAAGCCCATTTATGCTTCTAGCTCAGGATATTGAATTCTGAATATGCGTTTTAAACAGCTGCCATGGGCCACATATTATCATCTAGGTCAGTGTTACCTGGTAATAGAGTAAATCACCCTTTGGGCAAGAGATTTGATGCCTGCTTGGACACAGACACTCTCATCAGACACTCAAACATCACAGTACCTAAAGTACTACACAGCTGCAGAGGCAAGGTGCACAGTGCTCAACTTCAGGTATGAAGGAACCGGATTTTAAAGCATGGTGGTGCTCATCCTCTGGAGGTTTAGTTAAAGCTTCAGAAGATCACAGAGGAGTCCTGCAACATATCTCTGCATTGTTTATTTGACAAATGGCCACCTACATTCCCTTTTTCCATTTCTAAATGATCCAGAGGAATACGCAGTTTCAGACCTAATCTTTGAGAAACATTCATTTCACTCCTCCATGACCATGTCAGCACATGTGCTCTCTCATTTACCTCATTGGAGAGGTTCTAATCAAGAAGATGAGAAGGAATCCTGTGCTTCAAAAGCATCTAGTTCAGTATGCGCTACTCAAACAGAAATAAAACTCATGGAAATGGTAAAAGAGAAGTCTGATAAACTGCTGGGTAGCTGAGCAACCAGAAGGCAAGAAGAGCTAAATGTTTTCCTCTGAGTTTTTCTTTAGCAGAGAGGAAACTGTGATGTTACAGCTACACCTAAACACTCAAATGTCCCCAAAACTTCAGCAACAAATCTAAAAGCTAATCAGTCATGATTAAAGAACAAAAAAATCAAACTGCAGATCACAGGTGATCTCTCAGCAGAACAACCAATAAATACAACTAGCTCAATCTGAGTTAAACTATACCAGCCTGAAAAACCAATCAGATGGTGTCATGGTAATCTGAGAACCCCAGGAAATGCCAGAGTTGTCAAGCCACCACCTTCTCAATAACATTTCCCCCAAATTAGAAACTGGATACACTAGGTCACTAGTTGGCAAAATTCCCAGCCTCAAATGACGGCAGTCAAGCAAGAGAGGGGGGCACTCTTCCATCTCCTTCACTACTAACAGGATAATCTCAGGAATCAGTGCTTTATCACAAAAACAAGAAGGAGATGCTTTTATCTTTTGTAGTAAAGGGAACGATTCTCTGCGTCATTCCCCAGTGAACAAGTTTCATGAGAATTCATGAAATGAGAGGGGAAAAAAATTAACTGAATTTTTCAAAATATTCTTTTTAAGGTGTTAAGTAACTTGATCTATTGTTATGTAATATTTTTCACTGAAGTTATGAATTGCAACTGGATGTTCAGTAGGAGCAGAGCAACCCAATTTCTAAGGTGATAAAAACTTCCAAGTAATTTGGCCACACCTCGAGTACTGTGTTCAGTTTTCGGCCCCTCGCTACAAGAAGGACATGGAGGTGCTCGAGAAAGTCCAGAGAAGGGAAACGAAGCTGGTGAGGGGTCTGGAGAACAAGTCTTATGAGGAGTGGCTGAGGGAGCTGGGATTGTTCAGCCTGGAGAAGAGGAGGCTCAGGGGCGACCTTATCGCACTCTACAGGTACCTTAAAGGAGGCTGTAGCGAGGTGGGGGTTGGGCTATTCTCCCACGTGCCTGGTGACAGGAAGAGGGGAATGGGCTAAAGTTGTGCCAGGGGTGGTTTAGGTTGGATATTAGGAAGAACTTCTTTACTGAAAGGGTTGTTAGGCATTGGAATGGGCTGCCCAGGGAAGTGGTTCAGGCACCATCCCTGGAGGTCTTTAAGAGATGTTTAGATGTTGAGCTTAGTGATATGGTTTAGTGGAGGACTTGTTAGTGTTAGGTCAGAGGTTGGACTAGGTGATCTTGGATCTAGACGATTCTGTGATTCTGTGAATTGTCTTGTAAATATCTTTTAAATGTTGAACCCGTCTTAATAATTGGGATGAGGGAGAAAGAACAAAGATGGACCAATAATAAATGGTCAATAACATTTTTGATTTGTTTTTGTTTTAAATGACACTTGTAGAACAAGAAAAACAACTGTTTTCAAATCATTTTACAGTGTCAAGAACTTTTTCTTCCCAGCCTTGAAGATGAACACTGCTACAAGAGCTCTATCTATGCATATCATGATGATGAACATTGTACAGGTTCCCCATGTTTGACTGTAGTACTCCTATATTTTAACCATTCTTTCAGACCCTAAAATGTTTATTCAGTGATGACTTAAACATCCCAGCCCCTATAAGGAAGCTGATGTACAGGAGGAAGATATGATCTTTCCCTTACTTTGTAGGTAACAAATGCTCTGCAGAACACCTCGTGGTTGTGACCACTTTGAGTCTCCAGAGTGAAGAACTTAGTGTTTGTTGTAATATCTTCTGTGCCTAAGGACGTAAGTCTCTTTCTGAAAGGAAACAGAGCACAGCACACAGGACCAGTGCATAACCATTCTTACCCTGGCATGGAACCAGACCACACTGGGGTGCACACATGGAGACCAGAATGAGCAGACGTCCCAAAATGTCGTGCAATGCACAACAGTTCACCATCAGAAACACCAACACAGAAGATTACATCATTATGTCAAAATAAATGATAGTGCTGAAAGCTCAGATGACCTTCACTTGGCTATGGTTTGTTTGTATTTACGTAAACTGGGAAGTCAAATTTTATTTTAGGTATGGCTATGAAGTCTTTTGGAAGAGAAAGTCTTCTGAAATGCCACTTTACAGAGGCATATTGTACCAGTATATTTCAAGTTAACTTTTTAGTAGACATTAGAGAGAAACAAGATATTAATATAACTCTTGGAAAACGATCTCTTAGGTTCTCTACAAAGGTAACATATATGGAATAAAAGTCAATCAAACCACTGTTCTG
This sequence comes from Anser brachyrhynchus, assembly GCF_964034855.1. NCBI lineage: Eukaryota > Metazoa > Chordata > Aves > Anseriformes > Anatidae > Anser > Anser brachyrhynchus. Next base: position 43,462,166 of record NC_137697.1, read on the forward strand.
AAAAGTAGAAGAACAAAAACTACCAGATGAAAAGAGAGAAAAAAGGGCAAAATCCTAACTTGCTGTTCAAAATGACAACAAACTAACAAGCAAAAAAACACACTCCTATTCTCCAGTGAGGACTGGCTGTTGAATCTAACAGGATGAATCAAATTGAAAGCCTGTTTTTGAAGAGTTTTACTGGGAATCTTTTCGCAGTGCAACTGAAAATATCACCCTTAGTACAGTAGAAAATGACAGGAAATAATGTGTAGTACAAATAGCATTTTAAAAAATCTGTTAGCTATGTAGGGTTTTGTTTTGGTTTGGTTTTGGACAGGAACATGATAGCTACTAGAGACTGTACATTGAGTGGAATTCAGAAAATTACAGGATAACTTTATGTGAAAGTACGCATGATTAATTCTTTCTAATATTACTAACATGCCAAAAAGTCATGACTTATACTAAAAGTAAAATTAAATACTTATGTATTTAAATGGCAAAACAATTTGTGCAAAGTCCCAGTTAAATTTACAAGAATGGCATATTACTCAGGTGTATTTTTTGGCATCTGTAGGCCTGTGCTTCAGGATAAACTGCCTTCACTGAAGCAGAATTGGAAGCCAAGATTTCATCTGGCACAAGTTGATTGAGGAGACAGGAGCACTAGTCTGGCAAACTAAAAGCTGACTTCTGGTGAGGGAGATGAGGCCAATGGAGCTGGGGGGCTGGAAGAAAGAAGGAAGGAAAAAAATAGAAGAACTACACCAAAATGTCACCAGATTGACCAACTCTGATGGGCAAAATGGAGACTGTATGCATACATTGACTTCCTGGCTTAAGATCACCCATGTGTAATCACAGGGACAGCTGTGGAGGAGGCAAATGCGTTTTCCTATCTAAATCTGAAACATACATGGTACTAAGAAACATTAATACTAAAGAAAGTCTTAAGACCATTCTTGGGAATTTAGTTCACAGGTATCAGCACATCAGCCAAGTTGGTGGGGGGATTACTGCAAGAAAGCCAGCTCCTCCTCTGAGAGGAGGGCAGCCAAACCACAAAAGTACAAAATAAGAGCTTGTGTCTTGGCGTTGAAACACGGGCTTGAAGATGTGGTGAGGGGTGCTCAGAGGCAACTGCTGAGACTACCGGGCCGATAAGTTGGTGAAACAGTTGAGGTGGCAGAGCTCAGGGCCTCAAAAGCCACCTGGATCCCCAGCATCTCAGCTGGGGAATGAGCTGCCCATGTAGCCATGGGCCAAGCAGGCATGGTCAACTACAGGGCTGTGTGTGCTGCCCGTACCACGCACCACACAGGAGTCAGGCATCACCATCACCTTTTTGTGGAAAGGTAGAATTTGGACGGAGGGTGTTGGGGAATTGCTGTGAAGACAGCACAGCAAACCCAGCCTAAATTGGGTTGGACGACTTCAGCTCTCCCTTCTCTCTTCACATGGTTGCCTGCTGATATTGATGCTGGGCCACCTCATGCCATCGCAGGTGCAATTCACCTACTGCTTCTCCATCAGCTACTCTCTATCAGCACCTATGGCACAGGGCAGAACAATGTTATCTCACAGACTACCTCTTCAACCATTTTGGTTTAGGAAACGCAGACATCAGTCCAGCAAAACCCAGACATAAATCAGAAATAATCTGAATGCCAGCTAAAGCAGTGTATTTAAAATATACAGAGAGACTTCAGGACAAGTACCAGCTTATGCAGAAAAATGACCCTTCAAAATTTAAAAACATAATGTCAAGAACTTATGCCTTCACACAAGATGAACAACCTTTCACCCAATGCTTTCCAAGCATTGTGACAAACAGAGCCAAAGTCAAGCAGCATCACTCCAGGTTATTATTACTAAATCAAGGATAAATACAGCCAAATAATAGATGACAAGTTTCATCACAGCATTTAACTTCCAGTTCAGCAAAGGCTGAGTAATTTTGGATTTCTAAAACCTTTCTTGTCCCTCTCTAATAATTAAATATGTTGTGGAGGCTAGAAGAGAAACATAGAGAGCCATCCATGAGACCTCAGACCCGTGAAATACTTTTACTTTTGAAAGGTGTTAAAATAATATTTCAGTGTGAAGAAACACACATCTTTACTGTGCACTACATTCCTGCCATTCCAACCTGTCCACAGGTTCCTGCTCATGTTCTCTTTCCTCTGTACATAGAAAGCCTTCTTTCTCAAAGGACATATTGCACAGCGTAATTTCAGAGCAAGCTACTTTTTCAGACGACATGCTTGAAAGTTTAAATTATTGAAAAAATACTATCCCTTAAGAAAAAAGAAAGAGCAAGAGAAAGACGTAGACCAGATGGTGCGGAAGGCAAACTGAAACAGCGCAAGGGTTATTAAATTGCATCCACTTGGAACTCTTCACTGGCTGAGAATCAGCAAGACGTTTCCAAGTGAGCCTGAATATTCAGGGCTAAAAGTTTGGGCTCTGAAAACTAGCTGCAAAGTCAAAAGAGTGTCACAGTAAACATACCTGGAAAATAAATAAATAAATAAATAAATAAATTGGTGTTTGATTTCAGTGCTTGCCACAGTTGCAGCAACAGTGTATTGGAACAGAGCCATCTTTCTGATGTATGAATATCAATGCTAACTGCTATCCAGAATAGAATCCTCTGTGAAAAATATTCTTTTAATACATAATGTGTCACTGTGAGAGGAAAAGCCATAAGGAACACTTAAATATCTCAAAAGCGTATGTTTTGTGTTTTTTCATTTGTTTTTATTTCCAATTAAAGTGGCAAGTAAATCTGTAATTCTGAAAATGGACTCACTTAAATTTAACAAGCAATTAAAAATTCTAAGTTGGAAAATTTTGGCCAAACTTTGCAGCATACAAGCATAAACATTTCCCAGATTTGCAAAATGTAGCAAGATTTACAATAGCTCATATTTACTGGAGTATAAGGAACTAGCTCTTCACTTTTGTTCTTACACTCTGAACTGCATGTCTTTGAGCTCTGTCTGATGACAACACAAAAGGGAGGGGGGAAATCTCTGATGAAAACTTGAGGGCTAGAGTAATACACCTGTAAACTCTATGAAATTTATCAGTATTTCAAAGAAACAGTTGGGCTAGGAGGGCATTCACCTAAATTATATTAGGCAAATATAATAGCAGCTGAGATCCTGCAGCTCTTGGGCAATTAGCAAGAAGAATAGTTCAAACAGGACAAGAGTTCTCAAGGCTAGATGGCACTTCAACAACTCTGTCTGAAAAGTAGCTAAAGTAGACAATGCAAATAAAAGAAATCACAAAAAGATGCATTGCCTGTTAAAGAGAAAGGGCTTAGTTCAGTTATTATCAGTAATTACAGCTATATAACTACATCTTCAAAGCATTAAACAGTAAGGATCCTCAGGTCCCCACTGACTCACAGTATCATTCATATTACGCATGGAGAGAAATTAAAGCACTGGTGACTTAGGCTGTCAAGTCACTCCACATTAAATCAAACATTACAGGCAGAAGTTTGACTCACTTTTCTTAATTTAAAACTGTGGTTCTCTAATGGTCAGGGAAAAAAAAAAAAAAGGAAAGATGAAAAGATGAAAGACACTGTAAAAGAGAGCTGCTGAAAGAAATCCATGATGCTTTAGTGAAAGCTCTGTTGTTTTTATTGTTGTTTTCTTTGGGTGTTTAACTTAAAAGATAGAGTGGAAGACGGGAAGGTGTCCAAGCCTAAAAAGAAAGCTGTAATATCCTGGAGCCCTAAAAACAAAACAAAACAAAGAAAAAGAATGAGAAAAAATGTACATTTTAGTATCTAGTTATTTTCCTTCTAACAGTCTGAGAAGTTGTGGCAAAACACAGTGTTAAGGAACTGACCTAAACTTCAGACTTTCTTTAAGCCTGTAGAAGTCGTAACTTATTTCTGTTGTCGATTGTAACTGCGGATGGGTTCTTGGTAAGAGAGAGTGAGTGTTGAGGGAGAGGAATCTCTGAACTAACGCTTGAAAGACTGTTCAACATGTAATAATGCTAGCCGTGCCCTGAGCAGGTAAGGGACCCCATGAGGGACTGAGTTCCCTTCCAGCCCTGACTGCCCCAGACCACACAAAGTGCCACTGCATTTTTCCGTCTAGCCTAACTAATGACCTATTGCAACTGTTTTAACTTTTTGTCATTCCATTTACTATTAGACTTTGTAATCAGTTCATCTCGCAACTGAACATCTGCCTCTTCTGCTTGACCACTGCTTTAAATTCAGCCCATCAGGAGCCACACCACCTGTGGCCTTTGGCTGGGCTCTCCATTTAAATGAAATACTGTCCCCAGTAAAAGTGCAGAGATAAGCCTGAGAATAAGCACACTGCTGTAAATTAAGGCAGACTAAAGGCTGAAATTTCCTGTGGTCCTTGCTCCAATAAGTCAAAAAGCAAAACCAAGATCTAGCCTTCAATTCTGTCTTCACAAGCCTCATATTGAGGAGTGAACATAAGAGCAAGAGGTATAGAACAACATATTCCTACACTACAGCAGGAAACTATCAAACTTCACATCAGCCTGCACTTCATTCTATACTCAGGAAAATCTACACATTCATTAGCGTATCTACCAGGATAGCACGCATTACAGAGGCACAAAGCCAAATTTCTAAATGATCTTTTATTTTAACCAGTTTCCCTTTAGTGTCAAAAAGAAGCTATATCCTGTTAGCAATCTAAAATACCTCACCTTTCTGATTTACACTGAGGAAAAAAAAAAAAAAAAAAAAGCAAATAATGAACAGCTATAAACTGTAATCAAGTAATCCAAACAATAGCGTCCAAGCATCTCTTAACTAAATGTTAACAGAAGGACAAAACCCAGGTATTTTGAAATTTAATTATAAGCAGTTGCAAAGATATACAGAAGTCCAAGATTAAATCAGTTCCTGTATCTTGATCTGTGGCCAGAGGAATGTTGTTATTTACAACGTCTATATTGCTTCAAGGGGAGGCCAGTTGGCTTGAACACAGACTTTCTAATCTAAAACATCTTCAGCAATTAGAAACTTCATCTGTCAAGTCTGAGACACCCTATATTTAATCCTTGTTTGAATATTTTGTAACATCCTGAGTGTGACTTCGTTGACTGCAATTGAATCATGCCAACTTACAACAGCTGAAGATAGACTTTACACTTTTTGTGCTATTACACTGTACCCAGCATCAGCCTCCATGTTCTACAGTTACATAAACAGAATAAAGAATGAGGGAAAAAAAAGGAATTGCAAGCAAGATACCCATTAGCAACATGTGGCACTCCTGTAGTCAACAGCATGTAAAAACTCAGCTGGAGAAAACTCTTGCCATTTCCTTTAGAGGTGTGCATGTTTCTTGGTGTGCACTTCCTCATGTAAACTGAAAAAAAATTACACACTTTTAATGTGAAAAACCTCGTTCTTTAAGGCAAGCCAAAATTTTCACATCCACACTATCCACCTGTGAAAGTTACTTCTCTGAATTCCTGGTGCAAGTGATGCTTTTCTTCAACTGCAGCAGGATGTTTTAGCTTTCCATTCCCAACAAGGCTCTCCACCACTCAGTCTCCTCTTTCACACCAAATCCCTGCTCCTATCCCCATAAAACTTCAGAGTGTTCCCAAGCTGGAATGTCTGTCCTGCACACTAGGACTCTAGGAATCTGCTTGAACTGATGTCGAGTAAACGATGGCATACAGAAATAATGACCAGTGGACATCAAGTAGGACAAGTATTTTAACTTTATCTTTGTGGGAATAGAAGTTGGAATTGCCATTAAAGAAAAAAAAAAATAGGAACTAAGTAATTTTCTAATCACTGGTTATATCAATCTGGAAAACACTCATTTTCTCCAAACCTATACTAGAATCATAAAACACAATGCTTCCATAATTCAATTACTTTCTAGATATACATGTACATTTTCCTGTTTTCTTATAAGCCCATTTTAATAACAAGAGAAGATCTTAGACTCAGCCATTTTAGAACGATTTTGAAGTTTACTTCAATTTATGACATACCAATTTTTCTCTTAGGTTTCTGTTTTAATCTGCAAACAGACCTTTATAAGTCCCTTAGCAATTCTGGTTGGTATCAACTTGTCCATGATACTGCTCTAGAAATACCATAAGTTCTTGAGTTTCTGTCATTTATGTTATGTTGTCTGACCCCTTCTTTTACCCAATACTCGTTAAAAAGAACCATGGCAGTACAACAAAGTTACTTACATGCAGTAGGGTACCTGTATGACAAGATATTTATTAAATTTCACATTACCTTGGATAAAAATATCAGCAAGCTAACTGCTTTGCTTCTACGTGAATCCCAATCCGCCATAGGAATTTTTCTTGCAGGGGTTTTATCTTTTTTGATTTTGATCTGTTATCTTTCTTACAGCTTTAAGGAGTTCCCAATTAAACATTGCATTATGTATAAACACAGTCATGTGTGGTGACAGAAACTTGCTCTCACACAAACCTCTCTGCTCTCAGCACACACCGTGTAACTTCCATCTGCCTCAATTTCCTCCTTTGTAAGATTAAGATGCATGAAACCATCTCACACTCTCATGCAATTTGAAAATTATCAGTATTCATAAAATTCTTTTACTTTGCAACAGGAGTTTTGGAAGATTGTTAATCTGTTTATAAGCAAAATAAAATGTATAATGTGTTTATGGAACCAGGTCTTTTAAAGTTCAGCTCACCATATGACTGCTAGCCGGAAAATGGCAGAACAGTCCATAGATTTTTACAATAAGTTTTACGGGTTTTCAGTTCTGAACAACTCATGCTTCACAAGTTTGTCCACAGAAATAGATGTTCAGATGACTGACTATTCAATTAAAATGGGACCCCTAAGGATTTTGTAAAAGTTATTTCTGCAGAGCTGGGCTGATACTCCAGAGCTAATTAAATGTGACCAAGGAATTAATGGCACAGCTTGCTAATTTTTACTTATCATGTCAGTGCTATTCTATTATTTATCACACAATTCAGTACATCACAGATCATACCTGATAAAGTCTGTTGATGGACAACTGGGTTGCGAAAGAACTCATAAATATATTTTTTTTTTAGTACATGTGAAAGGCATAGAGATAAACCACTGCTGGTTCATAGAGGCAGGTGAAATACTAGCTAATGTTATTTTCAAAACTTTTGCTGAAGCCATGGTTGATGCAGAATTCATTTAAAAATAACTGTATTTGCACCAAATGTCTGGGGAACACCTTGAACATGAAGGCCCCTGCTGCTTGGGTCTTACGTACTATGGCTTTGATAGTGTTAGACGCTAATAAATACTATACAGAAAGGTGGGAAGCATACCACTGGTAACACTGTAACACTGTTTTTACATGTCAGACAATAAATGCTTCCAGCATAACATCTCAAATGCTAGCTTCAAATACTTATAAGGATTTAGCACAGCATTTGATGTTATTAAAACCAGTCTTGAATACTGAAAAAAAAAAAAAAAAGAAGTTCAAGAATAAGCTACTTGTCTTCAGCTGCATTTTACAGTTGGCACATTGAATAAAACTATGAATTTAACTTGGTTTCTAAGTCCAACATTTTCCTTTGCATAGCTACTTGCAATACTAAGCTATCTGAAATGGCTTTAGCTTTTCCTATAGTAGAGGTCAAATTACTTGAGTTTTGAGGCATTCCAGATACTCCACTCATTTAAGTGGTTACTAAAAGATTAAAATTGTTGCATTTAACTTCAACATATAATATGAAGCTGAACTACTTTATTTGCTAGTTAAATAGCATTTTGTCCCACTCTAGAGACTGAATTCACCACAGAACAGAGAAATCTTACCACTTCATAAATATCTTGTTAACAGCTAAACTATGACCTAGGTAAGACACTTCATCACAAAACAGAACATTAAATCAACTAAACTCATTTTTGTTAAAGCAGCAAAACAAACTGTAGCCTTTGCAGATGGGAGGGGAACCCTGTTTGTGGAGGGAATGATGACTAATAGCATAAATGAAAGCATTGGTTTTTTCTCTTGGGACTCAGGAAGAATCCTTCCAAATTATGGTTTTAAATTAAAGACATTTGGAGGTCTCTAGTCTCAGTCCCTTTTGGACATTCTTTCTAATCCCTCAACCACCACACATTTTAGAAAAACTTGGCAGTCTCCACTCAGAAAAGCCCAGGGCTGACCTAACTGACTCAGAATTACCAAAGAGAGTGGTCTCACTAGTTCAAAGGAGGAAAATACATAAAATAAAAGTAAAATAAGATAAAGCAGCACAGATTAAAAACAATTAAATGAATAAACACCACAAAGGGTTTGCATAGATCAGACGTGCAAAGGAGGTCACTATTTCCAGTATTTCGTAATTACAGTTTTGATCTGAAGAAACGAGGCATGTATATTTTCTGAAACATGCCAAATCCACTGTTTTTTCTGTAATGTTATAGTTCTCAAAGTGACAGGACCTGTAGATGGTAAAATTAATAATAAAATCCTCCTCTGTCACTCTGAGTGTTTCAAATTGGGCATGGTATTTGAAGTAGCCAACCACTGCAGCAGTTATAAACTCTTCTTATATAAAACCTGCTATACAACCCATGGTGAAACACAGTGTCATTGCTTACATTATACCTCCTGAATAACAAAAAAGTAGAGAAAATATAGGGCAGGACTTCTTGAAGCACAGTTCAGTGCTGTGCTTAGTACCTGTTAAGACAGTAGTAGAAGTTTCTAATAGTTTCTAACCTGTCTGCACACATGAGAAACTTAGCCTCCCCTATCCTTGCTATCACAAATTCACACAACCCTAACCCCATTTCCTCACCCCACAGACATCTTTTCTTCATAAACGGGATAAGAATCCAGCTCCTCTGCTCAGACGAGTCCATCCACCCCAGCCTACTCCCACCTCATCAGAGCTGTGCTCCCCATTTCATTCTTTCCTGGTTTCACTCCTGTGTCCTACAAAAGAGAAGTACAGACACTGATACCAGCAGACTTTCTGAAGCAACAATATGAAGGAATCTTAATAATGGCTCAGTTAGTCACTGACAACCATCTTTTTGGAGTATTTCACTCTACCTCCTATTTAGATATTTTTTTTCCAGACAACAGGCACTGTGAATCACTTTGAAGTGCTTCCTACCCTCAGTGGCCACCACAGTACGTGTGAGAGTTCCTTAGATCTAAAGTGGTAAGTAACGGGGGCAAAGATTAGTCAAAAAAAAAAAAAAAAAAGAAAAAGAAAAGTCTCAGAGTGAAATATAACATAGGGAAAAAATAAATCCCTGGGAACAGAAAAGTAAAGTGAAGGCAAAGGACAAGAAGGTGGGAGTTACAGAACTATGGACAATCCCATTGAGACAATGAGAAGTGCATATATTTATTCTTACATTATTTCTAACAATTCTAAGACCATAAGTTATTTTGGATGAATGTTAATGTTTAAAACTGAGATTACATCATATACTCTGAAACATACAGTAGTTTTAATAAATTGCATGGTCTTGCAACATATGACTCACAGAATATCATATTTTAAATTGGAAAAAAAAAAAAGAACAAAAGGGGGGGGCAAGAAAACATTAACCAGTATGAGATTAAAGAATATAATTTTAATCTTTTTAAATGATGCAGACGTGATATTAAAGAGAAAGACAAACCATTATTTGCAATAGGTTTTCTATGAACTTTGTCTGAACTCAGGAAAAAAAATGTATCTTTGGAAATAGTGATGTCTGAACTCCACCTTTCAAAATGATGAATTTTATCCTCTGGTACAGTTATGACAAAATACTGTGATAAGTTACAGAAAGGCAAGTTATTTAAGAAGAAACCACAGAAGCAAAACTTAGACACATCACAAGAGTTTCTGCCGAGGGAAGTTTACCTCCCAAGGACTGTAATATAACATCTCCCATCCTGCACTGAATAACAGCATGAAGCTAAGGCACCAAGGGAAAATGAAGGCATTGCTTAGTTTGAGGAGTAACAATCTCACATGGTTCTCATAGGTGAAATATGAAAACATGATGTGGAGGTGAATGCAAACTCATTGGAAAACTCTAATAAGAGTTAATTATCAAAAATTAACTGCTACAATGGAGTTTAATGAGTTTTGGTGCTAATGATACCCCACTTATTGAAATCCACAGACAATACCAAGGTGCAAGGCATTGCCAGCTTCTGATCTTGGCAGATGAGAGAAAATGTCAGCCAAAAAAATGGTATGCAATGGGCAGAAATGAAGAAATGCAGTTCAGTAACGACAAGGAGAGGTTTCCATGCTTAAAAAATCGCACTGGTGCAGAATGAGGATGAACAGTCTTGGCAACAATCTGCATAAAAGATCTGGAGCAGATCAGAACTTGAGCAATGCCATTCTGCCACAAAACAGTCAGACATCACTTGGGGAAATAAAAGCAACGTCATCTAGTAAATATAGGAAATAACCCTTTTCCTTTACCCAGTGCTGGTACAGCCTGAGCTGGAATACTCCAATTTGGGTTAGTGCACTTCAAGAAAGATGTTCTGGAGAAAGGCCAGTGGGAAAGAATGAGCATGGCCAAGAGATTCAGAAAACATGATATAAGAGAGAAGGCTGGGGAAATCATTTTGTGTTGGGGGAGGCTCTAAGAAGGGATATCTATAAGAAAACAATACCGTTTTTGAAAAGGGTTTGTTTCAAAGTTCAGGAGATGTTTCAAAGCTTGCGAAAATCCTACAGTACAGCTACAAGGGGTGGAGGAATGAAGAGTAACATGGAGTAATGCATTTAAACCGCAACCACGGAAGAGTATATACTCTGCCTGCCTATATTCATGCCCATGTGCTTGCTTATGGAGGTCACTCAGCCTCTGCTCCTGTCACCTCCTGAGAACAGGCTATGCTGGCAGTAGGTGGTTCTGTCTTGAAGAACAGATAATCGGACCTCTTGAGGTCCCCTTTTCCTTTAATGATACAGTTGTTTCTGAAGCTCTTGAGACTTAAAAGACACTTGAAGAATTTCTATGATGCCTAACACACCAACACTAAGCTTTGATTTTTTTTTTCTGTTTATTTCTAGAAATGGTAAACCATGTACCAATGACCAAAACTAACAGAGATGACATTTCTGGTATTTCACTGATCACTGAAGACTTCTCTGCAGGAAGAAGTTACTACACCTAGTTTACTCTGTGGTTTCACACTGAACTAGTACTTTCTAATAACAACCTCTGTGGACACAGTAAGTGTTTGGTAAATGTGAGGTAATGTTTGCCACTTTTTCGAATATTGAAGATGGGCTGTAAAATTATACCTTCCCTTTTTGCGGTACTTTCCTGTGTAAACATATCCATCCCCAAGTTCCAGAATCAAAACTGTTCCTAACTTTAGATTTGAGCTTCAGATTGTGGAAGAGGTTAACTTCTGAAATTTGACTTTCCTAACTCTATATGCTCTTGGCTTTGACTGGCATGATTTAAAGTTTTTCCTACCTTTGGTATACTGATAAATAACACTGACAAAAATATTTGTGTGTTTTTCAAAAACATTATTCAAATACTCTCTAGACATAAAATTTGCAATTTTTTTTTTTTTTGCTTCTTTGAAAGCCACAATATCAGGAATGTGATGCAGATTCTCTATTACCTATGAGAGAAACGATCTCTGAATCCTGTTTCTACAAAGACCAAGACAGAAAAAGATAACTGTGAGATCAGTTCTAGAAAAACAGGTTGAATAAGTATCTACAATTTTAGATATTAATATCCAAATTCACTGAGTTTGCAAAACCAAGCATAAAGAACAGACTCACCCTCACAAGATATTTATTAACTACTGCTTCTGGTCTGGCTGGAAATTCTTAAAAAAAAAAAAAAAAAGTCAATTTGTTGTATTAAATTGCTTCCAGGCAGAACATGGAAGCATGGTTATTTTTAAAATTATAAAAAAAAAAAAAACAGCCAATGTATTTTCCTTATGTAGGTTTGGTTCAGATCCTGTCCAAGCTTGTAATTTTATCTACATAATACAACTTTCCCCTTTGTAAGGGATTCTGGTCTATCATGAAGGAAGTCATCATTAACCACCAATATAACGACAATATTTTAAAATATTATTTTATGTTTAAGGTCACCCTTCAGCTATTGGTTTCCTAGGATACTTTAAATGATTTTTATTTCCCATTGCCAGTAAAGGAATTTCTCATATGAACATAATTCCTTGGTTTCTATGTCAGAATCTCCTCTGTTTTTTTCTTTGCAACTGTATGGGAAAAGTGCTTCAAATCCCTTCTAAAGAAGCATGATTTGTATTTCTCCACAGAAAGACAACAAATTAAAAATGTAGTTACAGCTAGATGCATTTTGAACTTAGAATATTCAAGTAGTTTTAGTTAAATAACAACAACAACAAAAAAAAACTTTAATAGATTGAAGATTTAATAGATCTGTATAACCTTCACAAAATTTTCCTTTTGCATATTTCATTGTTTATTCTACTAAAAAGACTCTCATGCTTTGTTAGCACACTTAATTTAAAATGATTATGCATTCTTAGCTGGTACAATGCAATACAAAACAGATTGGAATCCCAAAACCCAGCCTAAACCACAACTGAAAGAGGTTCGACTACTCACACACAATAAATGACGAAGGGTATCTGTGGTGAGAAGAAGTAACCAACAACTAATTAAACACTTGTTTGCAGACTAGACTTTCGAGGCGAGTGAGATTTTTATTTAAGGAACACACGTTAGGCTCAGACCTGCAGAATCTGAATCTTAGATAGCCATCAGGTGTGAGAATATTGCGAAAAGTGTCTCTAAAATTTCTAGCCCACACAGTCATGCTAATATTTCTGCATATCACATTTTCTGTCTCTGAGAGCAGAGCCCTGTGGGGATTTAGGTGATTCTGTGCTGAGGCTGCCGCATGCCGCCCTCCAGCCTCTCCTGTGACAGCATCCAGGCTCCTGGGGACAGTCAGCGAGCCAGCTCCACCAGCCCTTGGGTGGGTTCTGCAGGGCTCATTTTTGGCCAGTCAGCTCTCTTCTATCAGGTTTGGGTGATTTCATGTTACTTGACAAGCACACCTCAGGGCAGGCACAACTGTTCATAAAGGAAAATGCTTCCTTCGCATGTTAGTGAAATATACACACCAACACACATTTTGAATCAGAACAAGATTTTTACTGTCTAAAATAAAGCAGTGTATTACATTCGGATATGCTATCTAAAATGTATTGGCATAGCTTCCACTTGCCTCTTTATGTTTTCTTCTAATGTTTTTCTTTTTGTAATAACAGGTAGAAATTAATACATACAGAAACATCACTGCCACATCATTATGTTTGTTATTGTTGTTTTTCTATAATTTAATTCTGACATGTCGTCTTCTACACTAGCAGTAGCTACAGGAAAAGCTTGTCAAATTTTCTCCCAGATTATGCACTCATTTTATACACTATGAAATCTCAACATGTACTTTCCATCATATAACTTCCTTCTAAAAGTTTACGGTGATCAAGTGTGCAGAAGATTTTATACATCATCAGGGTCTCTTAAGTTTTCAAACAGCTTTTTTATTATTGTTATTATTATTACTGGTTCATAGAAGAAATTCACAAAACCTATTTTAAAGTAACTTAGCTGTTATAGTCCAGGTCTGTCAAGTAGTACTATTCATATTGTTTTCGTTTTCTGATCTTGCTGTATCCAGCAATATTTCTGATGCATACAAATCCAGATAAATTTGATGAATGTTTCTAGTACTGTCCTTCTTGCCTTTTGCATTGCAGAAATGTCTTGTTCTTCTTTCATCAAACCTTTATTTGTTCTACATCCAAGAGAGCTTCTGTGAGGATGTCCCACAGCATCCTCACCTGATCCCCGGAGGCGCTGCTGTGACTCAGCCCTCCTGCCACCAGCTGTGCAGTCCCACTCCTTCCCTTGTGCCAGCACTGTTGATCCCACAGACAACTAGTTTTACTGTATCTCTCTCACACAGACTTACTGTACCAGTAACAGATTGTTATTTCTTTATATACACCTGAACCCTCATGGAAATCCAGTAATTAACCAGGGTTAGTCAATGAAGTATTAAATAGCTTGTGATATGAGACAAATTTAAGACAAAGCATACAAAGAAACAGACAATAGTGACCAGCATGACAGCACACAGTTAGCTTAACCATTAAATGAGAGATTTCTGGAGACATCACACCAAGGAAAGATAATGATTAGTTTTACAAGTGTTTATGGGAAGCAATTATAAAGCATGAAGGAAGAATTGAGGAAAGTGTGTGACAGGGTATTGTGAACTAAATGGAGATTCATTACTTCTGCTGTTGGAAGATGCTACTGCTGCCAGAGTTCCCATCCTTCTCCCAGCTAATCAGTGAAATGTTCTTACCAAAGTCTGCCATATCTAAACTGGGCAGTGAAACTGGTGACCTCCTTCTAATCCCCAGCCTGGTAACCAGCACTATAAAAGCTATAACTTCCTCTGGCCTGTTGTCAGTGCTTGCTCATATGAGAGCTCATGTGTTCATCAATGACGAAATCAACCATCTTAGTTTAGACCAAGTGAATGGATTTTGCCAACATTGACTGAAACCAGGTGCTGAAAGCCCACCCACTGCTCTGACAGAAGATCTCAAAAGGCAGTAACACCCAGCAGGAAGGAAAAGATGAAGAACTGGGGATGTGGAAGGAGGCAACTTCTTTCAGCAGTCCTGCTAGTTATGAATGGTGTCTGTCCATATGCAATTAAGAAGTACAATAGTTACAGCTTGTTAAGGGTATTGAAAGTGGAATATTAATTTCTTTAAAAATATTTTTTTTAATGATTAATTCTAACATTTTACTGTAAATGACAACTCAAATGACTGAGCACTGCTCTGAATTAACCCCCTACTAAGATTTTTCTTTCTCTGCTCATGAATTTTGTTCTTCAGAAAAATCTGTGGTGTCTCCCAGAAGCCCAAGCTAGAGGTTTGGGACCTACCTCTGCTGTTGTCAACAAGGAGCAAAGAAAGATCCTGCACTTGTGCAGGGGTCTGCCAGTCTTGCTAGTTTGTATTTGGGTAGAGCTCTTTGACTCCTCTTTTAGACTCGCATACGATGACTTTCTTTTTGCTTACAGTTCATGTAATGTAGAAGAGAATGTTTCTGCATTTGACTACAACAAATCAAACTCTACTATTTACAACATAGTTTTTCTTCTTTTTATTTTTTTTCCTTAAGAAACATGGAAAAAATTCTTACTGCTTATTGCTGTGAGCTAGTTGTCTTCTATCTACTCTACGCTTGGATATGTGACTGTGTTAATACTTTGGTAAGGAATTATTTCTTTGATCATTTAATTTATGATTAAACAGGGCAGTCACGTACATTGTTCTGAAAAGTGAAACTTCATAATTTTTGGAGAACTAACTGGGGGGTTGGGGAGTGGTTGTGTTAAACTACCGAAAGCAAGGAAAACAGTTACAGAAGCCACTGCATCTTGAAATAATACTTACCAGATGAACTGCTGAATGAACATCCTAGAGCAGTATTGATGAGGACAAGGGGCAATAACCTGGAGTTACAGAATAAAACATTTATGCTACGGATATTAGAGGAAAAGTCCAAGCAGAGCAATTAGAAGACAGAAGAAATCTAAACTCTGTAGAGGTTCCACAGATGTGATGATACGTACATAGGGTTTTTTCTTTCAAGAGAGAATCAAATGTGTGCTTGTAGTTTCTTTTTAAATGTTTACATCACCTGAAGAGGAACCATCAAATCTAAAATTATACTTAGATGCATGGGTGCCATTTGAAATTGATGTAGAGCTCAGTGACAAAATACCTATGGAGACCCAATAGAAGTGCCTGATTGGGCTACTCAGCTTTTAAAACTAGATACTGGGGACACTGGAGTCTGGAACAGTTTCCCATTGATTTCCCATTGATTTTCCCATTGATCACTGGAACAGGCTCCCCAGGCACTGGAACAGGCTCCCCAGGGAAGTGGTCACTGCACCGAGCCTGTCTGAATTTAAGAAGAGATTGGACTGTGCACTTAGTCACATGGTCTGAACTTTTGGGTAGACCTGTGCGGTATCAAGAGTTGGACTTGATGATCCTTAAGGGTCCCTTCCAACTCAGGATATTCTATGATTCTATGATTCTATGATTTCACTTGGCATTTCCTGCAAGCAGTACCACCACAAAACATCTTCCTGTTGCTCCAGCAAAAGCAACATAGCGTTTACTGAAAAGGTCTTGTCTATTTTCATCATGCAAATTCTCTGTTCTCCTCTGCCCATGTAGCATTTCACTACTGCCGAGTCCTTTTCCCCGTCAGTAGAGTATCAGAGCTTGCTGATTTAACTAACTAATCAAAGAGCTTCAGGTGCCAGTGATACTGCACACTAACAACACTTTGAGGGGATATCAGTGATGTCTGTCTGCTCTGTCCTGAACTCAGAGAAAACAGATACATAAGACCATGCTCATTCTTCAAATACCTTCTACTGAAACAGCAATATCGTTTTATCCTTTCTCTTTGATCAGCTATTGCGTACCACACTTCTTTACCATCACAGATGCACATGCATTGTGACAGTTTATGTGGCAAAACCAGAAAGCATCAGTACAAATGAAGAACAATTCAATCAGCAGACAGCAGCATAGCCCATTTGTTTCAGGAAGCAGTGCACACAACAGCCTATGCAGGTACAAACTAATCTTAAACCAGCTCAGGAGCTCTTGATAGGATATTAACACACTACTTCTTCAACAAACTTTGTAAATTGCTTCAGACCCGTGTGAAGCACCTGGTAAGCTAGCTAAGCCTACAGTAAGTGGGATGCATCTACTTATCCCCATTACAATAAGCATGTACAGCTAGTAAAATGCATTTTTTACTGTGATTTCTTGTTTTCACTGAAATTGTAACGCAGATTTTTGTTCTTAAATTAAAACTGTTTTCCACTACCAGTTAAAAGGCAAAGACATACTCTACAGGTAAGGGATCATGCTGATTTTCTGTAAAATGTCTTACTGCCACCAGGAAAGTCATATACTGCCATTTTCATCTCTGAAAAAAATAGATCATCAACCAACATAGCTCAGAAAATAATGGAAATTCTTTCCCAAAGTAGCTGAGGAGGGCAAACAGATGGAAGGAGAAAAATATTAGTTGTGGGTCAGGTCGTGGAGAGTGTCAGAAAAACTATCTAGCTGGGTGTTTGTAAATGAATATTAGTGCATGGCAAAGTCTTGGAAAAAAATGAATGCAAAAGGGGTTGATCACTCCAAACCACTCACACGTTTAGACAAAACCAAGAGGAAAGGCAATCATTTAAGTTAAATTGATGTTTGCCCAGAATGGTTACTAGCAATGCTGCAGGAATCTGCAGTATAAGTAACAATAAAAAGCAGGATTAACAAACAATGCATCTTCTTTCAGTGCACCAAAATCCTGTCGTTTCTTTTCTTTGAAGCTTTAACTACTTTGTAGTCACTGGATTAGAAGACTTGAGGACTTGCATACTTTCCAGACATGCTGAGCCTAATGACAACTTCCTTTACAAAGCAACAGCCTCACAATGAATAAACAAAGTTAAATAGCAAGCTATCCTTCGCACAGAGAACATAGTGACAGATGCTATAAATTAGATGGAATACTCTAAGTAGCATTTCTTTCCTCTGAGCAACCGCACAACGCAGCAGAGAACATCTACAGAAAGATTTATGTAGGAAAACCGAAGGGAGTTAGCTTCATATTTTTGCTTTGCCTGCAACGTTCAAAATAATAAAAAGAGGATCTGAAAAATAAATTATCTCGGTCAAAAGTACGATTAAAGACCTCAGATGCTGATGGCTTCTAGCTGACATTTTCATTGAACACAAAATCTAAATTTCAGTCTTTGAAAAAAACAGTGAAACCGTGAGGAGGACGCAAGTCTTATATACAGAATATTCACATGGCTATCAAACGAAAGAGAATACCTATTACCATTCTTCCTTTTTCAATGTAATTCTCATTGGCTAGTGGGTTAAGTCTGTCCGTCTGATTCCTAATTAGTGGTCAAATATATTTCTATGCCAACGACAGTTCTGGAAGCCATTCACACCTTATAGAAAGTGCAGTGAGTGTAGAAAAAGATCACCTTTCCTGCAAACAACTGGAAGCTCACTAAATAGGACGAATTTGCCTGGTCTGCCAACTGGTCCTTTTCTCCCTGCATCTTGCATTTCTATGCTATTTACAGCAGAAAGGAGATTAAGGAGAAAACACCAATTCCATTACAAACACTTAACATAATCAAGACACTCCAGGGGAAAAATCTTTCGGTGTCAACCCCTGACCCTAGGATAAACTTCACGACTGAATTGCTTAACCATTTAATTAACGCAAGAAAAACTTGATTAAAGTTTGGTCATGCTTAAAGTAGTCTGCGTAGTCAATGCCATTTATTAAAAAGCTCTGTGAAGATTCCTTGTATTCAAAGCTGCATGGACTTTTACCAGGTGACCTAAGTACACTTTCCAGAGCTGAATCTCATTTATTAAAGTCAGGAGGGGGCTATAGCTAAATCCCATGCAACTTTAAAGATTCAAGCATTTTACAGCTTTTTGTAGTGAGGTATTTAAAAGTGCTCAGAAGTAATCTGTACTTTACTCATTTCTCCACTAACACTGTACTCTAAGAAATGAGTTGTTTTTTTTTCTTTGTAATGTTGGATAGAAGTTTACGCACCACAGGGCTTGCAAAATCATAGCACAGAGTTACCATTATGTTTTCGTTCCCAGACACTCTGTTGACAGAAATTATTTATTTTTTAAACACAACGTTCTGCATACTTTGTGAGTCACGTGAGTATTAACTTCAGGTCGAATAAATTCCTATTTAACGGTAAAGGCATGAAACAAGTTAAGTAGACCGCAGCGCGTGTCCTGGAAGTGGAGCACATCGTGCGTGCACCGACACTTCCAGGAAAACAACATCCCAGTCTCTGTCCCTTGGTAACTCGGTCGTATTCCGAAGAGAGCCCAGAAAAGACTGAAATAACCTTTTTCAAAAATAAACACCGAAATTAAGCGTGGGCGAACACACACTCTGTTCGCCGTTAAGCGACTCTAATTAGAGAGAGGAGCACAGATTTAACGACGGCAGCCCTCGAGGATCCGTCGCTGCCATGCCCCCAGCCGCTGGAGCCCCCAGCCGCACCGCCTGCTCACGCTTCCCGCAGCTGGCTGGGACCACCAGCACAAGCCCACTTTCAGGGCAGCACAGAGCGAGGAGACATACACAAATGTTGTGTACGCGTCCCCCTGCGGCGCCGGTTTGCGGTCGTGCACTGCCCCCAGGACGTTTCCCCGACGTGGGGTGCCCACGGGTGATGAGCGCAGGCAGGAGAAGCAGGAAAGCGCCGCCGTCCGTGGGGCACGGCGTTTCGGGGCTTTTTCTGTGGGAAAAAGGCAGGCAGCGAGGCGAGAGGGAAGGGCTCTGCCTCAGGAGACCCCCCTCCCGAGACCCCGCTGGGGGGAGGATCGGGGGGCAGCCCGCGCAATTTGTTAGCGGTCCCCCCCTTCAAAGGAGCAATAAAGGCGCTAGGAAAAATAAACGCAACGGGAACTGACCCCAAATCCGCGAGCGGTGACACCCTCCCCCCGGAAAACCCTCAGACCTCTAGCTTTCTGCTGACCCTCTCCCTTCACGGTAAGGCAACAAATGGCAAGACCTAGGACCCCGGCGCTGAATAACAGGAAATATAGGCATCTGTCACCTCCCGGGGAGAGGTAAATGGATTAGCGAGAGCAACAAAGGGAAGAAAAGCCCTTTCAAACGTGCAATTGATTAACAAGTCCCCTCTAATCTGCAGCATCACTGTTTTTCCTTAAAGACATCATCGGTCTCCTCCTGCACCTCGGTGCAATTAAGCCAGGGTCGGGAAAGGCGGGGGAGGAAGGCGCTGCTCGCCCGCCCGCCCGGCCAGGACAGCAGGGGAAGGTTTTCCAGCCCGGCACGGAAACGGTGCCTCCTCTCACCTCGCCCTCAGTCCCTAGGCGAAGCGCCCCGGGAAGGAGTTTCTGAGCAAGGTTTATCTGCCGCGAAAGGGGAGAGGGCAATTCTGGAGGGAATGGTTTTAGGAAAGATCAAAGAACTGAATCCGGCAGCTTCTACCCCACCTCCCCACCCCCCCACCCCCAGCGCGTTTCACATCCTGGGGAAAACGAAAAGGGTAAGCCACCCCCCTTTCTGCTCCGAAAGCGCCACACATCTTAGGCGTGCGTGGAAGGAAGGGGAAAAATAATTAAACTATAAGTAAATAAATAAATGAAGAAAAAAAATAATGGAAAAAGAAAAAAAAAAGTTATGCGGCTTCTTTTACAGGAACTCTTACACCATCGCGGCTCTCTAACCCCACACGCTCCCTAAGGTCCCTATAAATCACGGCGCTCGCCTCGGAGGTGCCGGACAAACTGCCAACTGTTCAGCAGCCGCTCTGCCGCTGCCGCGGCGCAAGGTCAGATGTTAATAAGGGCAGCTTATTCAGCCCCCAAAACAATCGCGGAGCTCGCTGAACCGAGTCCTAGCGTTTCCCGAGCCCAAAGGCAGATCTCCTCCGTCGCCGAGGGTCGGCCGGGTACCCAAGGGACACGGGACCTTCCCGAGCTAGGAAACACACAGAAGGAGTCTCTGCTGAGCCTCCGTCGGCTGCAAGCGCGGCGGCTGCCCCTCGCTCATTCGACTTTAAGCCCCCGGCCCCCCCTCCCCCTGGTTCCCGCTGAGGTTCTGGCAACACTCAACGTCCCAAATAATAACACATTATTATAACCGCTCCGAGGGGAGGGCTGGAGGGCGGGCAGACTGAAGGAGGAGGCTCCACTCGCTGCTATCCACCCTCGGCAACAACAAAACCCCGAACTTTTCCTTTGTTTTCTCCCTCTTCCCCCCTCCCACCGACCGCCACCACCCAGCTCCGGTGCGCGCCGGCGGCGGCGGGGGGGGGGGGGGCACGGAGCGCACACCGCCGCCGGAGCGGGGCCGAGGCGCGGGGATGCACCGGGGGGGAAGGTGAATTTTTGGCGAGCCCTCCTCGAGAGGGGCCACCGCCGCCCCCCTCGTAAGGAGTCGACATCAGGTTTCCATTTTGCAAAGAACCAAAAAAAAAAAAAAAAAAAAAAAAAAGAGAGAAAAGAAAAAGTAGGAGAGAGAGGAGAGGAAAAAAAAAAAAAAAAAAGGAAGGAGAGAAAGAAAGAGGGACACCAAAACAAAGTAATCAACACCAAATGGGGATGCTGGCGGCTCCTCCGGTCCCAAACGCACAAGCACATTCCCCTGGAAGCCCCCCTCCCCTTTTCCCCGCAGACCCCCTTCCCAAAAAGCGGCGGCGGCGGCGTTGTCCCCCACTCCGGCGGGTCTCCCTCTCCCCCCCCGCCCCGTCGCATCCCCTCCTTACCTGCGGCTCGGAGGCGGAGGATGGCTGCGGCCGCCAGCAGGGTGAGGATGCGGCCCGCCGCCCCCCGCCGCCCGGCCGGTCCCGCCGCGGGGACCATGCTGCCCGGAGCGAGCCCGGCTCCCTGCGGGCGGAGCGGTGCCGCCGCGCTGCGCTGCGCTGCCCTGCGCGGAGAGGTGCGGAGCGGAGCGGAGCGGTGCGGTGCGGTGCGAAGCGATGCGGTGCGGTGCGGAGCGGGGAGGTGCGCAGCGGGTGTCCCCGGCACCGCCGCCCCGGCTCTGCGCTGCCGCTAGCGGACTGTCCCCGACTGGGGGCGGAGGGAGCCGCGCTCCTCTCCCCTCCTCCTCCTCCTCCTCCTCCTCCTCCTCCTCCTCCTCCTCCACCTCCTCCTCCTCCTCCGCCTTCCCCAGCATCCCAACGTCACCGGGGACAAATCCGACACAGTGGAGGGGAGGGAGAGGCGCCGAGGGGCGGACGGTCCCTGCGCTCCGGCACCCTCTGCCGGGGGCTGCCCCCTCCTCCGGGCCGGCTCCCGCTGTCCCGAGCCCCCCGGGCAGGGGGAAAGCCCCGCGGCCCTTCCGAGGGGCGAGTGCCGACGCTCCCAATCCCCCCGGACGGCCGGAGTTAAGTTTTACTTTCCGTCCCGAGCAGGGAGGAGAGCCCTCTGCCCCCAAGTAAGGCTTCAAAACATTTCAGAAAATGATTTATTGCCGGAAATGAGGACGCCGTAAGCGCGATTTGAATATGCTTTCCTAAATCCTTTTTAGCTTATGCTTTCTGCAGTTCAAATAAACCAGCACGCTAAGGTAACGCAGACCCGGGAGCAGGCATCTGTTAACTGCATCACGAGCGCCAAAAAGGCGCGTCTTAGTTTGACGTACTTTTAAAGTTATAACTCAACAGCACATTTAGTCAGATGTCTTCTCCACAAATACAGACTTCCCTTTTCTTTAGACTTTGATACTAAGGATGTGAGTTCGAGTAATGCTGAATATATGCTCTTAGTATATGTATAAATATATACAAATCTCTTAACAACTTCCCCCCATCAAGCTTTAAACGTACACGTTTCAGTGGTAGCGATTTTACATTAAATTTCTCTATTGCAAACACAAGAAAATGCTACAAAATACTCTTCTCTTCTTGCTTTTGCATCTCGTTTCTTCCCTCTCAGCTCTCCAGTTCCACCTTGAAAATTCTTCTGGCACCTACAGATGACAAAGGAAGGTCCTGATCCCGCTTTGGTAGGAATGTAGGACTGGCTGAATCCAGTCCCTTGCCATCACAACAACACTTTTTGTAATCCCTTTCATAAACAAATGAAACCCAACTTTAGAGTACTGAGGACTTTCTTTCTTAAAAATGATTTCCACCCTTCTGATTAGAAGGCTGCTCCAGACCTCGCCTCTTCAATGCTTAGAAAGCTATTTCCAATCTCCAGTCTAAATTTATTCATGATCAGTTTATATTCCTTGCCTCTCGTGCCACTATTATCTTTTCATTTAAGTATCTTCCCACTTCCCCTTTCTATTGAAATAGAAAGAGAAATACCCCTCAACCTTTATTTTGCTGCACTAAAGCTTAAATTGTCAAATTTCCTCTGGAATGAACAACTCTGCACTCCTTGATCACCTCCGCCCCACCCCCCCCACCACCCTCTTCTGTTTTTTGTCTGCACTTTTGGAAATCTGGTTGAATTTTTCTAAAGCTCTGCGTATATTAGACATGCTTTCTCTTCCAAAGCACTTGCACTTTCCTTTCAGTGCTAAAAAGGCTAATATGCCCTGATGATTATCGCACCTTTCCGCTTAACAGATATGCTATGATGTGTTAGGAAATCTACATCCTCTGTCTTTATAGGTTCCAGTATATTCCTTAACAGCAGTGAACTAAATCAAGTGTCAGTCCGGCCTGGCTCTCCCCCTTCACCCCTCTTTTTTTTTTTTTTTCTCTTCGTATCTCAACTTATCAAGTTCAATTCTTTTTGCAATATCGTAGGAACTTTATGTTGGAAAAGTTACACTGCTCCATCTTTCATCAAGAATGGCTCTGTGTCAGCAAAACAGACTTAGATGTACATTGATAATCATAGAATCGTTAAAGCTGGAGAGACCTCCATGATCATCTACAGTCCAACCAACAAAGATGTTGCATTGGCCGGGAATCGAACCCGGGCCTCCCGCGTGGCAGGCGAGAATTCTACCACTGAACCACCAATGCAAGCTTGAGATTATTCTAATGTGTCAAAAACAAAACAGCACACAACAACATCCTCTATTCAATATGAGAGACAAATGATGAAGAGCATCCTTCCACATAATATTTTCAAATTCAAAATTTCTCCTTTCCCTCTCTTCTGCCAGCTCCTCATCCAATTTACAGCCTATGAATCACCTTCATCTTAACCTGTAATTTCCTTGTTGGAGGTATATGAGATGTTTAACTCAAGTCCAGATGAATGAGATCTAGTATAAACTTCTTGTTTTGAAAACCGCTTTAAAGGAAGCTATTAGTTCAACTGACTTTAGATCTCTTCAGTAAATACATTGTATTCTATACACTTCCATGATATTAACTTATTTTTTCCTCCAAACTGTTCCAAAGCTGTGCAAATTAAAAATAGATCTGTAGGTGTCTGGATGATTTTTTCCTTACTCTTCATAAATATCATCTACAGAGGTGAAGAGACCTGATCTCATGGGAAATGAGCAAGCCTGCACAGCCAGCCACGTAAAATGATATGTGAAGCATATGCAGTGCACAAGCTGACAATAACAAAAAGACTGTACACTCTTCTGCTCCTCTCTAAAATAAAGCTGCATTTGCCACTGATGGTAAGTAGCCAGGATGTTTCTTACTTCCTAGTTATACGATACTGCATTCCTTTTGGTAGGTTACATGGATGGGGGGGCAAACATTAGTAACTAGACCTGCAGTTGAATGCATTCTTTCTCCTTTGCCTTATTCTTTATTCCTGCTCTCATAAAAATAAATAAATAAACTCACAAAATAATTAGGATATTGATACAAATAATTTTTTTGCACTTGGGAACAAATTAGCATTTGATAGAGACTTCATTTGTGAGTGGTTGTTATGTTATATATGAAGGCCAAATTACCAGAACAAGTTAGATACTGAGAATTTGCCTCCTTCGCAGCCACAAAAGATTTTGTCACTGACCACAGAAGCTATCATTTCATATTTCACATTTGCAGGAAGAATCACTTGGCAGAACTGAGATGAAGTCACCAGAGTGAAGAAACCACAGTATGAATTCTTGTTGTGTGTTGTAGAAAGACATGTACAGTGGGAAGAGAAGGATGGACAATTGCACATTTCTTCTGAGTTGGTTCACCCTACCCATGTAAGCCATTAGAGTGCTCGCTTGTGTTCTGTAGCATATGGTCCCAAACTGTTTTGTCACTATTTGACAAAGAAAAAGCTGTGAGCGTATTTGTTTGCATGACCATATGGTACGTGCCTGATAGGCGTAGCTGGGAGCAACAGGGAGAGCTGGAGTTTGGCCTGAGCTTGCCTGGAAATCCCTGATAGAGTTTGGATGAATTCCATTTGCCATGTGTGTCTGCTTTCGTAATAAACATAATGAAAACACTTTAAAGAAAATGTAAGTTCTCATGTGGTTTGAGCTTCAAGGACATAGTGTTCCTACAATCATTTTACAAGCTCAAATAAGTTTTAACTGGTGCACTATCTTTATTGAAAAAAATAATTCCACACCTGATCTTTCTATTCCTATGATGTAAGCAGCACAGAAAACATTATTGCAGACATTACTTATATGCTCCATGTTTGCAGGATTAGCTTTTGGCTTTTCTTCTACAATTGTTATTACAACAGTGGAGAAGTATATCTCATAGTATCCGGTTAAAAGGCATAAGAAGCAGTCCAGCTAAATGGCTGGGACATTGAGCAAGGTGCACGAAGTCCATGAGACTGGTCACACTGATAAATGTTAGAGAATCACTTAATAAAAAACAATTTTGGAGAAGTCACTCAGAGAACAGTGCTATATATGCTATTCTCACATTCATACCTGCACATTTCTGATATTTTTAATGAAATCAGCAACTATTAAAATTAAATCAAAAAATAAGTTAAACACTCAACAGAAAACTTTTTCCTCTTACAGGAACAAAGTAGTATATTTTTTGAACCATGCTTTTAGATCACTATTTATGATGATTTAGATATAAGTTATATTGAGATACATATATGTGTACTAATAGTAAGCCTCAATACATATCTTGTAGAAAATATTTCACCTCTTCCTTTTTTTTTTTTTTTTTAAACAGGCACAGAATTAATCTCCCTTCTTGCTGTTTGCACCTCAACACACACAAATGTATCAAACAGTATTGCTACAGAAGCTGGCCCCCCACAGAATAAGCAGATCTCACAAGCATCCACGTAATCATCACTCTCGATAAATGGAGATCATCAAGGGCATTTCTCATCCCTAGAACTACAAGAAGCATTAACTCAGCTTTTCATTTATTTCATGAGGTAGTATGCACTCACAAAAATAGAGCTGATTTTCCTGACTAGTAAAATCATACCCTCCTGAAGGTCTGAGAAACATGTGGTGTCTTTAGTCTGATGCCTTCTCAATCCCCTCACTCATAGAAAGTGAAGGGAACAGGAATTTTCATCTCTCTTCTCTATCAGTTATTCCTACAGGTAAAACAATTAGAGAAAGACTTATTAAGGCTTAGAATGTGAATAAAGAACAGGATGTAATTTCTTTTATACGAATTAAGCAATAGCTTGAATGCCTGAATCAATCAATTTAATTTAGAGCTAAACTAATCCTCGAAGTCATTATGATTACACTAAAGAGTGAACTTGGCATTTGGCCTTTCATACCCCCAAAATAAAACAGAGGTTCTTTTTTCATGCAATTGTCATTAGCATTTGATGTAAGCTGTACTGAAATACTTCTATTTATTTTAGTAGTTAATGTCAGCCATCATCCTGGCACTAGAATGCCAGTCCTGTAAATAACATGCAAACAATTAAAATCATAACTATTATTTAATTTAGATAAATCTCAAAACAACGTCCTTCTTGTTCTGGCTGTCAAGCTGGAACACCAACAATCAGAAATTGGGCAGATTTCAAAGTAAAAAGAAGTTGTCTAAATGTCCTTAATCACCTAAGTTACTTGTTGAGTTCATACAGAACTAGAAGTCCGTTACCCAAAACCTCAGCAGTAGGATATTAAGTACTGCAGTACACGCAAAGCAACATTGAAAATTCATTACTCCAGTCAAGATGATATGAAAACCGTCAGTGGATGTAAACACCACAGAGTGGTACATAAGACAGGATAAAGTACAGTTCAATTTGAAAATAAATCAAAGTTTCCAAGTAACCACAAAACTCTATATTGTTTTATTTTGAAAGGTCAGCATCTAGACATCAAAATGTCCAAAACTGAACTGAAATGGGAGTTTAAAAATCAGCAACCAAAGGGTACCAACTTCAAAAAAAAGTCTGTTTTTGGTGGATGGGGGTGGGGAGCTGGGGGAGGCAGTGCTTGGTGAGAGAGGCAGGGGTTTTTTTTAGTTGGTTGGTTTTGTTTTCTTTTCTAAAACTAGCCTTAGCTAGAGAAGAGGCTGTCTTCAACACTGGCACACCGGGTTCAGGGCCACATCAAAGAGGGATCAGAATTTGTATGCTGTGTTCCCAAGTGCACTTAAGAGTTCTCCAGATGGGAGACATCTCATTACAAGCTTGTCAAAAGTGCATCAAAGACTGCCTTGGCTTTGAAAAAAAAATAGATGGATATACTCAAGAAAGAGGTAAAATCTGTCAAAAACTAGAAGCAGGCAGCTCTTATTGCTTAGGCCACAGGCATGAATTTTCTTGCAATTCCTGTGCCTTTGCAGTCACAAAGCAGCCCCGAAATGGACAACAAACTTAGTCAAGAGAGCCAAGCTAAATACTCTGCAGTCCTGCACTAGGGATCCATCATGTGGTAAAGTGGAATTCCTCTCCTTCATTCTTCTCTCCCCACACTCAGGGGCACATATGGCATACACACATAAGGCAGCAAGAGCTACCATGGGAAGAACTTCAAAGATAACACACAAAGAGTAATGGGAACATGTTTACAAGTAAAATTCATTCGGTGTTGCTGTGTTCGATGGCACAGAGCAGTTGAGTGCTACTGGCTTTCAGTATATGATCCCAACTGTTTTTCCTTTGGTCTATAACACTTTGAGGAAGACAGTCTGCCACATTTTTCCCTTCTCCCAACTACATTCTGAACTTCACACTTGTGAAAAGTAAATTCAGCGTAATGATGAATTTTCAAATGTCTGTGCCTGAGCAAATAGTTTATTCTGTAGCATTCACAGACCATTGTACTTACTGAGTAAGAACCTGAGAGTGACGTGAACTTGAACACAAGCATGAATACAACTGCTTAGCAGATATACACACAAAATTAATGGGCAGCATAGATAAAGACTTGGGACTAAAATACATCAAGGAAGATATGATTACAAAGAATTCTACATTTAAAACATTTTAAAGACTACATATATCCTTTTCTCCCCAGAGAGATATGTAAAGCCAGTCAGCTGGAATGAAAACATCGCCTGGATCCCAAAGTCCCACATGGGCCACTGAAGTTCTCTTCTATTAAAAAAGCAAGTAAAGTTATTTTAAAACACATTTTTTGTCACTTATAATTGCAAGCTTCACTATGACTGGTTCAGCTGGTTTTGATTTGCAACACTGCTACCCATTTTATACCCATTGTCCTTTTGTTTCACTTTCTCTTGGTCTATGTACCAGTCCCATAAATAAAAACAACAACAACAAAATTGAACAATGGAATATTTCTGCTCACTTAAAGACAATTTCTACCTCTTCTTGTTCCCTTTTACTGGAATCAGAACAATTTGAACAGCTGTTCACTACACAACAATAAAAAGCAGTCTACATTTTTCTTGTCCCTCTTATATAACTTTTGTTGTTACTAAAGTGGAGTTTTAAATAAGTAATTATCCTGTCTCATCTATACAGTTATGGTCTTCAAATTCTACAGATAGGAAGAAGTTACCTAAGCATATATTTCCCTTCATTAAGGAAAATTTCCCTTCATTTCCCTTCATTTTTCCCTTCATTAACACCCCTTTGACATTCTGTGCCTTTCATTCACAAAAGAGACAAGACAGGATTGGAAATGAACAATAATTAGGAAAAAAAAAAAAGATTCCTACTTAGTCTTAGGTTTAAACTGCAAGCTCAGTCTGATCCACCAAGGAAGACAGGAAATTGCATCAGCCCGGGGATACATTAAATAGTTCTCCTGAATGAAAAAGTCTTATTTCCCTATATTTCACAGGTAGAAGAAAAGGGACTGAAGGAAAGTATGTTGTTTCACCTTTTAGGGAAACAGATTTTTTATACCTGGTCAGCTACTTTGGTGGCATCATATCCATTTCACATCAGGGATTCTAAGAACATGCATCCTGGTTTGAGTTCCATTTATGCAACCAAATTTTGACATACTGGACTCAAAACCTCTGATCTGGGATCAGTCTGCTTTCTTCACTTTCAGCAAAGACTCAAGGATGGATTACTAGATCAGTCACTACTGTTTTCCCATAACAGCCGTAACATCACCAATATATAGGAACAAAAGTGGGTTTTCTAACTTATTTTATTGTTCAGAAACTGCTGAGCCTAAGGTTTTGATGGAGGTTTACCTGACTTGTGTAATATCAGCTGCAGTGCTACACAAGTGTTTACCTGCCTCTCATGAGAGCCTTTTAAATGAACGTTCCTTGACATCTTTCTTTCCCAAGCTACCATAACAGCAGCAGCAGTCAACTTCTTACAACAAATCTGTAATTAAATTAAATAGCGCAGTTAAATTGGACTCAGATGCTCTGAGCTATTGCATAGACTTGATGATATCTCTGAGGCACCAGTACCATTTTTGTGGAGAAGAGTTCATCTAAAAGGCCTCAGCATATGCCAGTTGTTGCCTTGTGCAACAGCTAACATTATGCAATGCTGGACCGACAAAAGTCAGACCCTGAGCAAAACTGTCCTTTGTCAGGTTCTCAGCAAGCACAGGCCAGCATGCGTTGCCAGGAATCAACCCAACTAAGAAAAATAGGAAGCAGAGGAACAGAACAGCTCATTTCCAACTCAGAGTTGAAGCCCTCTGGGAACAGTCAAGGATAACTGGGGAAAGTCTGAACAGCACTTTTACTGTCTGTAAGTTAAGGATAATAGGAAAAATAAAGACAATGGAAGATAATATTATTTCTGTGTGTGGTTGGTTCTGAAATACTCAATATTTATAGCAGTTAAGTCAGATGAGAAGGCATAGACTGATTAAGCAGAAAAGCCCCTGTGTTAGTCTGTAATGTAAAACATATGAAGGTGGTCTATTTAAACTTCACATTTCTACACTTGTATAGCTTTTAATTCTACACGAAGAGGGGAGAGGCAGCATAGAAAATTGTACTTTTGAAAGGGTGTGAAAGGAACCAGCAGACTTTTGTTACATAGTGACTTACAGTGCACAGGGCTGCACATATGAAAAAGAACGTGAACAGAGCAAACAGCTTCTGAGACACACATGGCCCTAGAAATAAAACTAACCAAACAAATGTATATGGGAGGAATGACTGAAACATAAGAAATAATTTATTCCATTGTAAAATGGGGGGGAATGGATTTTCTTTTAATGTATACTGGGTATGCATACATTTTAATACTGATGTACCACACACATAACTTTATACCGATGTGCATATATTATTGAAGTGTTGGAAGAACATTACAAGATTTTCTATTGCAACCAACCACCCATAATAAATCTACAATTTTGCAAGCCTCCCCCTCCCCCCCCCCCATTTTTTATATATAAATATATATTCTTTGGAAGCAATGCAGAAATTCATTAAAGTAAAATAAAGGAAAAAATAATGCAGTAAAGAGAAGACTTTAAATGGAGTTCTGCACACATCCATTATATTTCCAGTTTCTGTTTATATTTGGAATTTCACAAAGTTATCTATTCATTTATTTACAACAATAAAAATCCAACAATTTGGGCAATATACATATACATTCCTCAAATACAACAATACTGAGTTGATGCTACTGTTGGAAATGCAATATTTGCTCTTTGTTTTCAGTTTTTACCTTTAGCATGTTAAATAACAGAAGAGAAACAACTGTTGGTAAGAATCCCAGGCCAAAGACTATTTAAAACTTTATCTCTTTAGCATTGATAGTAATAACAACAAGACTATGATGTTTAAGACTTTCAAGTCAGCCTTCCTACCACCTACAATAAACTCCGTGGGGTTTGTTTTGTTTACTTAGTTGTATAAAAGGTCAAGCTGACTTCTAGGACTACTGGAAACCACAGCATTTTCAACTTTCATTAGCATTAGTGGGAATTACATACCTGTATGGTGGTAGGATAAACTCCAAAAGAATCCATTTTTAAAATCAAAAAACAGATTTAAAGACAGATTTCTATCAGTGCATTTTACATGACTATGCAAGGATTTTGATTTGATCCACACTCAACAGGGGTGCCTGTTATTGAAACCATGTGGTATCTGCTTGGTATGTAGGGTATATAATACTGCTGCTGTCAGCATTTGCTTTAAAATCTGATGCAATATATTATAAAGAAGATTTGAACAATCATAACTAAAATTTGTTGGGAAGACTTGAAACAAAGGATTGAATAAAGTTGAAAACTTATGGAAACAATAAAATCTGAAATGTTATAAAAAGAAACTTAGTATCCACATGGGAACTATTCTACAACCTTCTTGGCAAATTTTAATCAGACATGCCTAACAAAAGTAATGTAACTAACTTCTATATAAACAAAAACATGCATACCTTCCAACAAAGGGATTAAACATTACAGTTAACATTTTTTAGGACTACCATATATAGGAAAACTTGGTGCAATTGATGGCACTGAGCTTTTAGAAAAATGCGTAGCCAATTAGCAGAATAATTTCCAATATGTATCTGCTTATCGGGTCATCTTTCACGATTTTCCAACATGAAGACTATATTTACATTAGCACTCATGACATAATACTATCAGTTTTATGCCATCTAGATTTATTTTGTCTTATTAAACCATGCTTTAAACTTTTCTGTCTAAAACACATACACTGATAATCACAACATACGGAACAGCCTGCAGTATTTAAACTTACCTAAACATTTTTGCTATCAATAAATATGCATGTTACAACAATTTGGTACTTAGACAGGTCTGCCAGAAGTTGTGGAGGAGTTCAAATCAAACAATGGTTTCCCAAAGTGATCTAAAGCTTTACTGTAAATTACATAGAACACATTCTGAGGAAATAAGACTTGAAAGTAGAGATTTGTCTTATAATAAATATTTTGTACTACATAATCTACAGCTTCAGAGGTTTTCAAACTCTTATGGAAACAAACATATGCAACCTTAAGTTAAAGAACCTGTGTTAGCTACTTTTAGAGGTGAAGAAACTAAACCCATGGGGACATTGACCAAAGTTTTATAGAAATTGTGAGAGTATAAGAAATAAAACCTGCACCTCAGATCAGGATACAAAAATTCAGAAAACTTTTTCTTCAGTCTGTGCTTCAAGAAGACTAGCTTCATCTTTATGAAAATTCTTCATTCTCTATTTAAGCAGTGAAGCCTTCTCTGCTAAACTTGGTCTGCGTTAGTTCTAACATCCTGAGAGCTACAGTAATTGTTGAATGCATGGGAAAAGAAATTAAAAAAAAAAAAAAGCTAAATATTTGACTCTGCACAATTTCAGTTTGTGCTTTCAGGTCATATTTCTAACCCTACAACTTGTAACAATAGTTACCCACTAGAGAATAATGGAGTTATTGCAAAACACTAAAGCAAAGACAACACGGAGAAATTCTTACTCTGCTTTCAAGAGATGGAAGAGACTTTGTCTTGCACTGAGATTTATCACATGTAGTGGCCTTCTGGATGGCAGCACTGAATACAGGTCTTACATTGCATATAAAGTTTTATTCCTTTGTACTATCAGCACAGAGCAACACCACCTCTGGCAGAGCCATGAGAAAGTCTTCAGAAAGCATTGTGTACCGCCTAAGATGGCCTTGTGATTCTCCAGTTGAAACTCAGACTTTTAAGAACCACTGATGTAATTGTCTCTCAGCAACAAGGGAGATGAAGGTAAAGGCCTTGTTTCTATGCTGATAAATTAAATAATATAAATTAAAATCTATCAGTGAGTATATTTACCAGGTGCAAAGAGATTTAAAGAGTGATATGGAAGCATGGGAGTGCATCTTACTAGAGAGCATACGTCACTTCCAAAGACAGAAAGAACTACAAAAAAAAATATTTTGGATAGTAAAATGTATTCTGAATTATTTACTGTGACAATAAGTCAAGAAATAACACTAGCACTACAGGATTTGACCATTAAAGTAGTCTGGTGTCTGTTGATTCCTTTTCCGTGTTCAAGACCATCAAGATCATAAGAAATGGAATGAATGGCCTTAATGGAGGTAAAGCCCTTTTTCTTAAAGCTTTTCAATAACTTGCTGTAGGCAGCAACCTAAGAACAAGTTCCTGGCCCAGACAGACCTCAGTCTGATCCAGTATTGTTAGTCTTTTATTAATTGTATTCAGTGGAAGTTTTCTAGTAACCTTCTAGTAGCAGCAAAATTAGACTCTGCCACCAGCGATTGAGATGTACTATGATTCTATGAAGCAAAATCAAGAATGGTTTGGGTTGGAAGGGACCTTAAAAGATCATCTAATTCCAAAGCCCCCACCATGGGCAGGGACACCCTCCACTAGACCAGGTTGCTCAAAGCCCCATCCAACCCAGCCTTGAACATTTCCAGGAATGGCCTTTTGAGATGCTTCCCAAAATCATCTTTCTTTAAACAGCAAGATTGGTACAATTATTAATACATAAAGGAAAATATGAAGAAGTCCATGACTACAATGAAATGTCATATACTACCACAATAGACAAATGTTTTTCAGTGTCACAAGAAATGGAGTATCCAGATTTGATCATGAATACAACAGAGTTTAGACTGAACTGAGGATGTAGAAAATGCAAATTTAATTTTTTTACTATTATAAGTTATGTTCCATATTACTTTTCAGAGTATAGATTTCACTGCAAATCATGAAAAACAGACTTGGTTTTTTGAAGGGACATGTTAGTATTAACCAAGGGTGAAGGTTCTGGTGACACTATGTTGAACTGTTCTGCTGGCAGAAGAAAAAATGCATCTGAACTGTACTTGTGTCACCCTATCTATTCTACTGATTGGCATGCACTTATTTCCTCTTCTATTTGGGTTCAATGTAGCTACGTGTAATTGTCAAAACTTCCATATAATTGTATAGAAATGTACACAAAAGGAATAAATCAAAGTAGAAAACTTAAATATTTTGCTCAATTTTATCAATGACCAAACTTCAATTTCAGTTTTCAATTCTCTCCATCTTTATAGAATACTGATTAATTTTATAAGAGAAAAAGATTGTTTATTAAAAAGTAACAATGAAGCGACAGTACAAAAACATCAATGTATTGATAGCAAACTCAAATGTCCTTTATTCAGTGTCTCATTCTTAGCCTAAAAAGCCAGCTTCCAAAGCAAAAAAGGAACAAAAAATTGGGGGGATTTTGGACTTTCTCCTAATAAATGTTTCTCCCACCTACTGTATATCTATGCTACTTATGTAATATAGTGGGTATTTATTTTTATGTTAGATAGATAAATGTCAAAAATTAGAGCACAAGGTTTATTAAAAAGAGATGTTGTAGGGGCTATATTTATCACAAAGCTCAGAACCATCAGACATGGTAACAGAACGCATAGGTCATGTAGAGTATAGCAGTAACTTTCTGGTCTTTTTGAAAACTGCTCAACACACCACTATACAGTCGTATAGCTGTCCAATTTGCTCTTGATGTAAGGCAACACATGCAAAAGTAGTCACTGAATTTAAAGATACAGCTTTCATAAGTAGCCATTACTACCCAGAACCACAACTCAGTCAAACACCACAAAGAAAATTTGTACTACGTGAAAAAAATACTCCTAAAAGATTGAAAACTTACCTCATCTCAGTTGTCAGTTCTGCACCAGTAGCATACATCTTCTCATTTGTTTGCTATGAGGGACCTACGCCTTCAGTTTCATCCTTAATACAAAACACTTATTGTTTCAATACATCATTCCTTATATCCCAGCTCTCAGTATTCCTTTGTCATTTCTGTTGACCACAGTAAGCCACTTAGGGGTAAGTATTCTACCCATAGGACAAAATTTGAGATCCAAATTCAGAGTCTATCAGGTACTTCAGAATACTAGTTTGATGAGTCTGAGCAATGAGTCCTTACAGAAGAGTCCAGTCCAGTCAGATGGATTCTGTGAGTGCAGTGAACTGGTCAAGTCTTAAACTTCCATATACTCCCAGTACCCCATACTCACAGCTACTCTACCTTCCCAAACACTACAAACCAAATACAAATCCTATATAAGTGTAGAAGTTAGTATTAGGCATGCATCATCTACCAATGTGATCTGTACAAATCTCAATGCTGCCTTAATTTCATTTTTATCGTTACAGATCATCTTTCAATGCAGGGACTTCAGAGGTTTGGGTGGTGTTGGTTCTTTGTTTTGTTGTTGGTGGTTTATTTTTATTTTTTTAAAATCACAAGCATTGGGAAGAAACTACAATTGAAGCCATAGTTTGAGTATAAATAATGACTCAGACAACTGTTTTTTATTTTCATTTTTGTTTTCACTGACTGAGAATGTAAATTGAACTTTAGTGCTATTGTGCTTTGTTCTCCCTCTCTGTGAAAATGTGTTCTGCATTAAAGTGCACGGATAAACTAGAACAGCTCCAAATATCACCCTTCAGCTTTTGTATAACACAAGAGCAAAGAAAAGATAGAGAATGTGGTTTTATGACCAACAGATGGTGTAATTGGTATCATAGATGTTTTTATGTCAGGGGGTCGTAGGTTCATTCTCCATCTGGAGCCTTCTCAGATCTGCTGTATAGCTAAATGATTAAAGAAGCCATATTGGGTCAAAAACACAATCACCTGCCTGAGGGTAAATGTATTGCTTTCTTGATCTTGCTGTTATACTACAGTTGCCTTCCATAATACCATTCTCAAGTCAATCAATGCAGCAGTTAGTATGAACAGGATTCAACAATATACTTAATATCAACTTGTTCATACCCTTCAAGACTCCAAATAATGTTTAACAAACCTCACGAAAATCTATTTTTGCCTACCTGAGCTATTTAACTTTGACTGTTAAATAATAGTAACAGGCCAAAACCCAGGGAAAAGAAGAAAAGTTTGCTGGACAGACCTTTAGAAATTCAGTTCTGATCAGTAGGCCAAGCTAGCTCACATGTTCCAGTCAGAATTAGAGACTTTTGTGTTCTGATGGTAAAAAGCACCATTAATACTCAATACAGTTGTTTTAGCTACAGTTTCTGAATTAGGATCAGAATATCCACAAAAACGCTCTAACCATATAGTAAAAGGGTCATATACAGAGTACTTGTCTAAAAGGGTGTCAGACAAAAAACAATAATTGGTACACATGATGAGGTCACCAGTTTACTTTTCTTATAGGGGTATTAGCAGCAGTAAGCGCATAAATTGAGTGAAACCACAACTTTAACAAAAAACAATACACTCGATTCCCTGATGTATTATTTCTACATCTTAGTTTTATCCTTACGCAATGCACCAAACTTGACTGGGATACCTCATGATTTGACTATGCTCTACAGTAGTACTGATGCCAGAAACCTTACCTGGCTAACACTGGAAATAAGTAAAATGTCTCTGTCTAACACTCATGCAAATTACCATATTTTCTCACCATTCCACTGCAAAACATGCTGTTACACTTCACAAACTCTGGAGTAAAGCAATCCTATGCCAGACAGAAACAGTGGTCCAGCATACGAACATTAAAGATAACAATACTTGTACAAATCTTAAGTTTTTCTCTATTGAGTTTCATATACTCACACATAAATAAACAGTAAATTCAAAATCTTTCTAAATTCAAAATCTTTCTGAATTCAAAACACTCCTATGAACTGTTTTAAGGATTTCCCTGTGGTAATGAGACATTGCTATTTATTAGTACTTTAATACAAGCTTTAACACAATTTTAAAACTAATGTTAAACACATTAATAATGAACTGGTTTATTTTCAAAATTTAAACGCAAACCCTACAGTTTTAAGTGAACGCAAATATGAGGACATATTGTCATCTAACTTCATCATTGACCTTGAAAGTTTCTCTTTGCCTGTATAACTGAACCAACAGCCTGCTAGACTTCTGCAATCACTTGCTGAAAATTTCCCTAATAAACACAAATTCCTGTGTCAGGCAGAATTCCAAAATCAGAAAGTTAAGGTGCAGATAACATGTGACATTATTTGTTCCTTTTTGCAGATCCCTAAACAACATATGTACAGCATACACACATGTACAGAATGCATTATAGACACTGTATATACACATACATTTATATAGTATCCATATTAATAAGCAACTTCTTTCTGAAGACAAATATAAAAGTCATCAGAAAGCAGTTGCTTATTAACAGCATGTGAAGTTTTAACTGCATATTCTTTAAAACATGTTCTTGCATAGATAGTGTTTGCATTATATGTGTTTATTGGTATAAGAAAAAAATGATATACAATAAAGGAACAATAAAAAAGTGTATTTTCTCTCTCACATACACAAAAAAGACCCACATACTTTTATTTCTTTTCACTTATCAGAAAGAGGGAAATATTTTCCTTTAACAATGAAAGCATTTTGTCTGCTGCAGAGCACTTTTCCTGATCTCCTCTACTATGGGATGGATAACAAATACCACATCAATGTAATAACATAAATTTACATTAATTTCTGTATAGTTGAGATATTTCAAGTGGATGCAGCATTTATGAACATAAATAACTGTAGCTGACTATACATATTTATGCTGGCCACCAAGAATATTGCCTAGACATTGTAATGCCTCTCAGAGGGAAACATCATCAACATAATTAGTCAACAGCTAAGAAAATTAGTCAACAGCCAAGAAAACAGTTTATTTTCTTGTTAAAGTAAGGTATTTTGTATGACTTCATGTAGCCTCTCATATATTGTGTTCCTTGGTTACTGCTCAGGAGCACCGCACAGCTTCATTTAAGTCTTGGAGAGCTCCCATACTGAAAACTCTACAAACAGGCAGAAAACTGCAAATAACGTGAATATATTGTAAGACTGTTGTGAAATGCAGCCAGATCCTCCTACGCTGAGAAACCTAGAGCTTGCTCTTGCGAGAACTACAGTAATTATCTCATAACGTCAAGGTACTTTCACAAGAAAAGTGGTAACAAGAGTACAGGACCCACGCCTGAATCTTTCGAGAAAACCTTAAACCCATTTAACTTCTGGATTCTTTTGGTAAGTACATGAGCATATGAAATAATCCATTGGTCTGGAAGTTGCTGTTCTAGGATCCACTGTAATGCAGATGTTTCAACGTTCTCTTTGCTATTAATGCCTGGCAAATGCAATAATGCTTTTAAAGAGTAAACATATATTGCGATAAATGTAAATAGTAAACAAGCAGGATTAATCAATGGCTTTTAAAGTTTATGTACTATTAAAGCGGCTATTGACAGAGCAGCTAGAACAGAAAGTCTGTCTGCACAGTGAAATTCTATGGCTCTATTTGTCTCCTCAAATCCATCACTACTGCCTTAATGGATGATAAACACACCAAGGTGTATACTAACAACCTAAGACTTCTGAGGCTACTCCTGTTTACCAGAAGTAAAGGATGGTGCCAGTCCCTTCATTCTCTGAGTAAGATGTTAAATTATTTGGATAGCATAAAACTTGTACAATGCCCATCAACAGTCCCATAATGAACTACCCCAAAGGCAAATTTTGCTGTTTTCTGTGACAACAAAAACTCCTTCAACAATGGGTTAACTACACATCTCTTGCCCCATTGGCGGCACAAAGAGTATCTGTAGACAAAACAGTACAATATGCTGAACCCTTTCTTTTTTAATGCTAAAGGTTGAAATAGCCCAAACTTGTTTGAACCTTGCCATTTAATACCAATTTTTAGCTCTGCTCAAGACTGTTTAGAGGTCCATTTTCTTTTTAACCTAGCTGTTTCCAACACTTTTAGTACAGCATAGGAAATGTATTCACAGAAAGATGTATAGATACATAATATATTCCCTTTGTCATCACACATTGTACTCTGCTTCCACATTGCCAACAATATATATAACTTTATTCATTTTCTAGTTTCTATAAGATTTCACGGCTGCACCTGATTTTGCTGTGAGGTCAGCCACTATCTGGCACTAGATCAGCCACAATAAGCCACTATCACACACTTAGGATTCTTTCCTTATGAACGCAACTTCTGATATACAGCAATTCCAAGTATTCAGAATCAAGCACACCATTCTCCAATGTGCATTGTTACTCCATAGACTTGGGTGGACAAACAATGGGTGGGCAACAATTCTGGTGATAATTAACTTCTGAAACCCATTATCATTATTAATGATAGGTAGGACCCTGCTGTCCATTTTTTTTCCATTGCATCACTTTATATTCTTACATCTTATTACTCTTAACAAGCACTTAATAAGCTCTTTATGCTTCATGTATTACTGTAATTATTATTTCCATTTTAAACCTGTAGCTCCAACATACCTGATACTGCAGCTGTGATATCTTACCTGTACTTAATTCTATGGTTTCAAAAAACAAATTACTAAGAAAACAACTCTTTCTGTGCTTAAAAAATGTCCACTGATAGCTGAGTAACTATACGGTTCTCCATACTTCAAATTGTTCTTTAAACCTCAAGTTAAAATATATTGTAAATTGCACATCATTCACCAGCAGAATCCAGTAATAGTTGAGCACAACTAACATGACTGCAACTGAGTAATTCCCTTTTCATTGGAATCATCACCTAATAAACGCAATTCATTTTTAAAGCCCATCATAATTAAAAACCCAATTTAAAGCAACCTTCTGCACATCCCTTGCCTTACACCTGGCAACAGGAACATGTCTCTACCTTCAGGAAATGTGGACATAATCACTAAAACATGGTCTATTGTACACCAAACACCTCACTGCTTAAGTAATTTTTAAACAACTAACAATGCATTTGTTTTTGGTGGCCATCCTGGAAAATGAGAAATTGGGAAGATGACTGGAAAACAAACGTACGTGAAATGACAGAAGACTTGAGAAACAAGACAGCAAATTTTTAACATGTTTAAGGTTTTACAAAGATCAAGCCTTTTTAACATCCATATTCTCAAGATAGCAATTTAGGTATAAACAAAGTCTTAAAAATTTGCTTATTAACAATAAGAAAAATAAGTACATCTCAATAAAACAATCCTCATATATCTATTGGCTTAACTTTTTCCTTTTTATACATGGATAACTCAGCAGATATTGCCAACACTGGTTACTATTTACTACTAATTCTTGATCAGGCATTGTAGCCTGTATCTATTTTGTATCTAAAGTTCATATTCACCATTTGCACAGAGGCAAAATTTCACTCAGTACAAACATGTTAAAGACAAATGAAGTCAGATAATAAAAACATTATCCTGAACAAAATTAAAACAAAAAAGTTAATACTCAAACTTAAAGCAATTGACTTTACAGAACAGCCATTTCATAATCTTATGTGAAAGAAAAAAATCCAAGCCAGTGAAAAATGATTACAGAAAGTCAAAGCAACTTCTCAGACTAGTATGAAGTGCTACTGTTATTTCACCTTTTTTATTCTTTCATTAGCATCATTAACATGTACTTACTGTAGTGCACTGAATTTAAATAATTTATCTTCCCCCCCCCAACATCTACTGATATATTATTCAGTATCATCAAAATACTTACTCCAATAGAAACCAAATTTTGAATTATGCAAGCATCAAGAATTATTGCCATTTAGTGGCAATGGTTGAGTTAGGCCAATACTTCAGAGCATCATTAGTTGTTCTTGCTAGAATATCTTTAAATGAAGTCAATTTTGACGCAGCACTGCTCCTGAGTATTGGACATCATTCTCATCATCTCCAATCTATTTATTTAATAGAAACAGCAGTTACATTACACCGGTACTAAGACCTGGTCCATACAAGAGATGCATACATATAGAGAACAAGCTTACAAGTTTGTAGTTCAAGAGATAGAAGTATGTATTTCATCTAGCACTTATATAATAAGTAGATCTCTTGAAGAGTTTATTTTACATGCCTTAAGTGTTCTTTCCTCCTAGATCTTAAATCTGCACAGCTATACTGTTTTCACTTTGGCTCTGCATCAAATGTATAATCCACTGGTTAACTATATTTCCAATGCTAATTAATGTTTTATTTCTGACTCCAGTACTTACTCACTGTTGCCAACACTGGCTCACTCCCCTATTGGAAAATACAGCTCAGGTACCCCAAGAATATCCAAAGCCAGGTGATAATTCCTTTAACATCAGGGGTAAAGACAAATATTATCCATGTAACACAACAGGCAAAGCTTCAGTATTCTCTTCTGTAAAGGTCCTTCAGAGCTGGGCATATTTCAGCTGGACTTAAGGGTTTGCCGATACATCAGATATTTCATACTGGGTCACAGCTAAACTGTATCTGGGCCAGTGTCTAGTTTCCCTGAGTACCTGCTACCTAAGAACTAGAAAGTGGTTGTGTATAGATCAGTCCTTCCCTGATAGGTACTTCCACCTTCCAGCAATCTGCAACTTAGCTGATTTATCATGTATGTGACTTTTATTACGCTTACTCTGGAATGACCTAGCACACACGGGACAGGAAACGAACATCTGAACAATCCATCACCAGCAAGACAGACTAAGTCCATTATCTTATTAGCATGGAAACTGCCAAAGAACATAAAAACACAACAAGAAACATTATCCAGACACTTCCTTTTATTGGGACACTGAAACAGTTTAATGCACAAACGCTTTGTGTTAGTTGTAAATATTTCCTCTGTTTAAGCAGCATTTACAGCTCATGTACAGTTCTCGAGTCATCTCAAGATGCAAGACACTTTTGCGGTAGCAACTTCATAGATCAGTGAATGCCAACACTCCACAACCCTGTTTAAAATAAT
Organism: Anser brachyrhynchus; assembly: GCF_964034855.1. Lineage (NCBI taxonomy): Eukaryota > Metazoa > Chordata > Aves > Anseriformes > Anatidae > Anser > Anser brachyrhynchus. The sequence continues at coordinate 43,503,843 of NC_137697.1, forward strand.
AAAGTCCAGATGGAGTGACAGAAAGGAGACAGTACACCATTCTGTGCAGTGACTGGGATTATATTTCAAAAGTAGGAAAAAAAAAATCAAAATTGTCCAGCCATACCTCTACTTCTTTCTTAATACTTTCCTTATGCATTTCACCTCCTATCCAAAAATTACGATTACTATAATAAACAGAAAAAGGCATCTGTAGGTTTTCCTATAAAAACAATGAACTTATACAAATAACAATCAACTATTTTTTAAACATGCATGAAAAACAGATCACTTGGCTTTAAAAAATCACAGATATGTTTCCTCAAGCAAAAATACCTTCAAAGTATAAATTCTTTCCAGCCTATCCCAGTCCCTATATATTGCAAATAACTGCTTTCAACAGAACAATTTCAATAAATGACCACCTTATTACAGTTATAATGCATTCCTTCTCAACTACCACATAGTTGTCTTTAGTAAAAAAAAAAAAAGATATATAATATGATCCCCATTTATCATCCTGACGCTTCCATTCAGCTTAAACTCTGTTCCAAATACTTAGCAGGGTAAAATAAAAATAATGAAGAAGTTGAATTAAAATTAAGAATCCACATTTTTTTTTCCAATAGAAATGTTGATGTTCAGGATCAGGCCCTTATGCTCTGAATTCACTTCACAGTATCCTGCCGAACAGGTTTCCAGCAAGTTTCTAAGACCCCAACCTCACTCCAGTGTCTGAAGAAATGGGTGAAAAAGTCCCACTTCATCTAAGCAAAACCACAAAGCAACTAAAACAGGCTTGTTCATACATTTATCAGCCTAGAGCACTGAGAATTTAAGCACCTTAGCAGGCTTCCACTCTGATTTTCTAATGTCAAAAGTTTAACCAGAATCACCTGCTGTCTCCCTAACCCCAACCAACTTTTTTCCCCAGCCATTGTTCCCCTCATCTGTTTGCCATATCAAACAGGGACATTTATCAGAAGACTGAAAATGAAGAGGGCCAGACTTGCTTAAACTGACAAGGGATATCTCTCTCCACCAGCTACATTGCTTAAGCCTGTTAATTTCTCCCAGAGACCTGTCAGTAAAAAGCACATTAATAACAATACTTCAACTGCTATTAACAATAAGGCATCCGCTTTAGTGCGGTCTAAGTGCTGATTTCCTATATAATTATTAAAAACAAACTGTCAAAGGCAGTTTAACCAATGTTTTAATGCTGAGTATGTGTTTGCTAAATGAATCAGTGGTATCTTTTATCAATATACTTCAGCTTTTGCCTCATCAGAACAACTTAGTTATGGCTTTGAAATTGCCAGAAGTTCCACTCTGCTTCCTGCCAATTTAAGTGTTGCCACTTTATTTTAAAACAAACAACAAAAAAACAAAACCATAATAAAACCAATAAAATACATCTAAAGCTTATTGCTAGTTCCCAAGAGAACAACAAAAAAATTTCCCCCTATTTCCAGACAACCTAATAGAAAATGGAAGCAGTACAGATTCTGCAATCTCATATTCTAATGCTAATCATTTACATATTTACCTTCATAGGTTTACCTTAAACTTCAAAACAATTATGTTGCACTAGAATACAAGCAACTCATTTGTTCCCAGCCTGTAAGTCACAGGCTTGAGTTTATTTGAAAATTAAGTTTCGTATTATTAAACCAAAAATGGCTCACAATCTCAAAGTATAGTGGTAAGTTTTAATTTCCATCTCTCAAAATCTCTGAAGGCCCTGAGAAGGGTGATTGTTCTTGAGAAGGCACTTCAGTTCCAGCCTGTAAAACACAAACCAGCTTCCATTCTCACATTTTTGTCCTTTTAAGTTGTTGGTTTCTCACAGGCTTTTACTCACCGTTGAGAGAAAAACATAAATGTCAATGTAATAATAACATTCTTTCATGTTGAAATGAAGATTCCTCTACATTACATAGATAATGATTTGAATATTTCTAGTGCCAGCCACACCATTGACAAAAAAGCCCAAACAACTTTAGCAGTTTCATCTAAATGTACAGAGTTCAGAAAACCACTGCAAAGATGGAGTCGCTATCAACTGAAAGAGACAACATAAACTATAATCATCTGATGGAGAATATTCAACAAAATACAGTTGAATCATGCTAATTATGTGATACATAAAAATTTGAATCAAACATACAGTGTTTTATTTAAACAACGATCTTTCTTTTAAAATAGTACTGTAGTCCTTGTAGCAGCAACCAAAAAGGCACATAAGTACAAAACAACCCAAATGCAGATCAGACAGAATACAAAGTTGTTTTTTTAAACAGGCATTCTTAAAAAAAATGCTGAAATACATAGCTATAGTTTTATTTTATAAAAAGATACAGCTTACTGTCATCCTTCCTTACCAGTTTTCTCTGCTTCATGTTATGTTTCTATCCATTTGTGCTTACTGAAAATCCCAACAGCATAAATATCCAAATATTACTATCGAATTACATGGGGATTTTATGTGCACATATTGATTGTATTTCAGTAGTACTTGTACCATCTATTCTCTTACTAGCCGTCAGAGTGTTCCCTTCTAACACATAGCAGCTGTTTAGAGATATAACTTAGCACACAGCATTTTTGTGCTTCAAAGTTGTTTGAATAAGCTAGAATTCGGTTGCCATTTCAAAACTTTGGTTCATACTCCTTGTTGTTTATGCCTCCTCTTCAAGACTGGTGCAAAGGTCCCCTGACTGAACATACTGTAATTGAACTGTTATCAGTTTCACAACTTAGAAGTTTCAGTTTAGGTGTTTAAGTTAATAACAAGAAAAATCTCACTCATAATATTAAAAATGCATATATTTACATATGAAATACGGTAAGCAAACAGTGTTTAATATGAATTTACCTTTAGATAACTGAATATCTGGCCAGGCATTTTGAAAAACTGCTTCCAGAAACGGTTAGACAAAGATAAAAACAAATAAAAATTGAAGTTCCCTCTATAATTCAATATAAACGACTTAATACAGCACAAAATTATGTCTTGATATGTTATTCTCTCACTTTCAGCAGTATTAGGAACTTCCATTTTGAAAAAAGTAAATTTCTTTTAAATTTATTTGAAGCTCGTACATTCTGAGAATACTCTGAGAAAAATACACCTTTTAGATGTTTTGGGGAAAAACTGAATGATATCTCTGTCTGAAAACATTTAAGGGTTTGAAGGAATAAATTTAAGACTTCTTAAGATGAAACTTGGAAACAAGCCTGCATGCAACAGTCACATTCCATTTTAAGAAATTCTACAAAATGGTAATTTTTGAGTTGTAAGTACATTGTGTCATTCGCCATTTCTGAAATTCAGCATTCTACACCTCACTGCATTTTTAGCATTCCGGAACAATCTTGTTAGTCAGGCTTCAATGTCATCAGCAGATGAAATTGAGTATCTAAAGTGGAATTCACTATACAGTGTAAAACATTTATCCTTATAATCTGAGGAAAGACGAATTCAAAACCACAGGTTAATTCAGTACAGACTGCGCAGCTTCCTTAATAAGTGATGCAGCTTTGTCCAGTTCTTGTTCTGTTTGTTCCACAGTTACCACTACTCGAATACTAGAAAAAGAATACCAAAACATACACAGTATGCTTTAATCCTTGTCTTCAGTTTTAGGCTTTTGTTTTACTTATTTTAACTTATTAAAATTACTATCCCCAGGGAAAAGATTATGAATTCAAATTCAAACAGACACAAGGCACAAGATTAAATGAAAATAGACTACTTTCCATCCTGTCCTCCATACACATAAGCAGCAGAATAATTTTATTATCTTTTTACCTGCAGATGTGTAGTTCATGGAAATCCTGTCTGGTAAACAGGCAAAGATAGTGCCATGCTGATTGCAAAGATTCATGTAGTTTTGATATAGTTGTTATTTCAGGGTATTAGCATCCCGTAGCAGTCACTCAAAATTCATCCTCCCCCATTCTTTACACAACCAATTATTATATCCAGGCTATTAAACAAACCCCCCAGTATGGTATGAAAAGACATAAAGCATCACATCCCACAAAATGAAATAATACGTTGACTTTCTACTAACCTGGGTGAAGGAAGACATTTTTCTTCTTTCTCCAGATAGCGGGCCTGAGTTAATGCAATACCACTATTCATGCACTTCAGATGAAAGTACAGAAAGAAACAGGAGAAAACACAGAAGGTTGATTGTACATAACAAAATATAGCAGTCAATCTGGGAACTTCTGATGGTGTATACCCTTTTGATCGCTGACTACATATAACTAACGTTTATGAGTTGGATGTCAGAATAACTAACCTTTTGCAAAGGAATTTTTGAAGACTGTGCAAAAAGCATCTTTAATTTTAATACAGGATACACATATAAAACAGGAGAGGTTAGGCATAGCTTTTTTAGCTTTCCTCTACAAGTTATTAGATAAAATTGCTGCATTAAATAGGCTATCCAAACAAATTTAAATGTATTATCAAGCAAAATCAACTTCAGAGTTTGTTGTATAGTCTTGTTTACATGCCTCCTGAAATCTAGAATACCTTTAACAACCTCCATCTCTTTATACTGGAGAAAGAAAGACAATGTGAAGATAGAAAAAAATTATGATATAAAAAACATGGGATTCTTCACACACACACAAAAAAAGCATGTTCACTGACTCAAACAAGCAAAACTACAGAATGCTAGGTTAAAATAAATCAGCAGAACCAATGATAACATGGATTCCTTTGAATATCATAGATGTTTCCTAAGCAACTGTTTTATATGAACATTTTATTTTCTGAAGTTAAAAAGAAATATACATTTTTATCAAATATTACAAACCTGAATATCTGAAGTGAGAAATGATTAGAAGATGGTGTTTACTAGGCCTATAGTCAGTGAAGAAACTGGGTTTCTTGCAGCTTTCCTGCAAGGCATTCCAACAAAAGTTACCCAACAAGTCACTCTACCTATTTGCATTTCATTCATTATTCCCATTGAAAAGCAACAATATATTTTAATTGCTATGTTGACACTTACATAATCCACAACTCTCTTCAGTAACTTCACATCATTTTCTCGAGATCCACTGCTATCTTCCAACTGTAAGTGCAATGCTGGAGAAAATGATTCTCCCACTACTTTTAAGCCAGAAATCCTAAAATAAATAATGAAACTTTTAACGCACATACTAGTCGAACACAAGTTCAGAAGTTCTAGGCAGTGTGTGTTTCTCTTTTCCAGGTGGAGAGCTAAAAGAAAGAGCGAAGATTTCATAAAAAATAATACTACATTGTTTTGCATAAGGAATAGCTGTTCATTAGCAAAAGTAACATTCTCTGTACCAGTATACACAGTACAAAAATTAAACTGTATAAGGACATGCTTCCTCTTAACATTCTTCAAAAAAGTTATGCAATCCTGAAAACATTAGCTAACGTTTGAGTAAGATTATTTAAATTATAGTACTGAAACACTTTTTTTCCGATGCATCCATTTACTTTCCTCTAGCTGTTCTGTTCTGCAGGGTTTCTGCGTATTTCCCTAGCTTGGACTATTCATCATAAATTTACAATACTAATACAGGAAAAACATATGTGCACTTCAGTTTGCAAAAGGTAAAAGCAACAAAACTTACCAAATGAGTATATTCCCTAAGGAGTTTACTGAATGTAGTTGTAGCAAATTTGTGTAACAATAGCTAGCTCCTCCATTCCCAAAGAATTTTAAAACTGTGAAAGGATCCTTCCAAAGACGTAGGAGGACTGTTAGGGTTAGGGCATGTATTTTACTAATATAAACACAGTAGTTAACTCAAGTTTTTGAGTTTGTTAGCAAAATAAACAACAGCAAACCTTGCTACTCACTTATGTGAGATGAAGAAACAAGTTTAATTTTTGGCACAGCATTTGATTTTTATTTATTTCCTGTAGAAAAGCTTTAAAACATCTTCTGCTACTTAGTCAGAAGCTCCTCTAAAAAGTAGTTATTTTAACAGAATTACTCCCATGTCTGTATCTGGGGACAGCTGTTAATTAGTATCTTAGACTCTGACTGCTACAGTCCTGACATATCATATAATCATCCACAGAACTGAGTTACTTCCCTTCAAAAAACTATCCAGTTTAAGACAAGCACAGTATTAGCTTCTAATTATATACTAGACATCATTCTCCAATTGAAATAAATAAACTGTCCCCCCAAAGGATAAGTGAGAAAAGATGAGGAGGAAGCAGGCTTTTATCACTTCCATTCAAACTCTGCACATTTGCCCATACAACATGCTTTGTATTAGCTCCACATTTACTCATAGAGTCTTGCTTACAAGTTTCAAACTTAAGTTTAATCCAAAAACTACTTCTATAAGTTACAGCTAGAGAAAACTGAACTAGTCAATTGATCTATCCAATTTTTGAAGAAATCCAAGAGTTTAGCATCAGGTCTTCCAATGAAGGTACTTTAACATTCATATGAAGTATTAACTATTTTTTTCTGAATCTATGCCAAATTAAATTTAAACAAATATTTGAGAATCTAATTGCATGCACACTATAACTTTCCTGAAATCAAAATTCATTTTTCCATAAAAACACTGGAAAAATAAAGATTTCAAAAAAGAACAATTTCCACACAAGAAAAAAGAAAGTCTCAGTTTGAAGTAACACAGGAACAAAAGTAGTCTCCTGAACTCCAACACTCCTTTTAAGGCTAGTTCTGTATTAGTAAATTAAATATGTCTTGGACCATTTGCTGGCCCTGAGGCCAATGGGTAGGGAATGACTCACATACATACTTTTAAAAGTCTGAGTCTCCGACTCAGGGTGGCCACATCCCAACTGCCTATTGGGAATGTTTCCTGGCTCATACTAACTCCTGAACCGCATCCAGGAGTCATTTCAAAGAGTGCTGTTCAGCCTGGGCCAAATCCATGCCACAGACCATTCTAACAATATAACGGAAAAGACGAGCATGTTCCAGTGACCAGGGATGCCTCCCGACATGAATGTGCTGGTATGTAGGTAACCTCAGCGCGCTATCCCAGAGGGCATACCTTAAGGCTCCCTGCACCTCAGCCACCAGGCTGAGCTGCAGAACTGAATGGCAAGTCCAAGCTCTGAGCTGTAGGGAACTCTCCATGAAAAGTCTGTCCTAAAGCTGAAGGCCAAACGTTTCAGTCAGTTTTGCTAACAGAAAACTTAGATGGGGTCTCACTTAAAAAAAAAAAAAAATCAAGTGTCTCCAGAAGGGGAAATCTTAAAAAGAAAACTTGCTTTTCCTCAAAGAAAACTTGCTTCACTGAAAAATTCTCAGCCTGCTATAAGATACACCTTAAGTAATGAACTATTTAAGGGATACTGATTACTACTGTCACACTTTTTGAACAAGCAAAAAATTCTTTCCCCATTCCATCCCAACGCATGCCAACAGAGCTTCTTCATTTAAGACTCTAGACATTTTAAAAAAACAAGACAAATCCACATTATCTAAGATTACTTAGAAAGTCAGGATTATTTCTGCTGTATGTTAGCATCCCATCTCCTACAGCATTCTCTTATGCTATATAAACCACCATAGACAAATGTGCACTTAGTCACATGCTCTAAAATTTTGGGCAGACCTGTGCGGTGCCAGGAGTTGGACTTGATGATCCTTATGGGTCCCTTCCAACTTGGGATATTCTATGATTCTAATAAGAAAGTAATGCAATGAAGGATTCAGAAGAGTTCTTACATTTATTCCACAAACGAGCACTTGGCTTACACCCACAAGAAGCAAAACCAGTCATTCTTTTAGATTACAACACTAATGATTTTCCTCCCATTGTCCATTCAGAGACCAACATTTTTTGGAACATTAACCATGCACTGGTCCTTATACAGTCCTAAATTTTAAAGGCTAGTTACACTTTGGCTAAAAAAAAGTTTGTTTTTAATTTACTATTATCATTGTATTTGTTCTGTTATGAGAAAGGAGAAGAGCTACACATTCTTTTTCTCTTTCTTTGTGCACAATTCTACTGTCCCTCTGTTAAACCGTTAGCTCCACTCTGTCACGGGAAGAACACAAAGAACGGGAATCAAGCAGTAGCCATGGTTAGGCATGGGAGATGAATGTATTTAATGTAACAGCTTGACAACAAAGAAGCAAAACTCCTCTCGCAAAACTTTATCTCGTCTTTGAACTGTTGCACATTTTTTCTAGCATGGTTATTAAAAAAATACACAAGATCCTGCAAATATTAGTTCAAGTCTTCCCTCTGATATTGTTTTACACATTTATTGTTACCTGCTAAAGGGCTGTACAGTCACCTAGTATTGTCCTGCAAGTTCTTTTCTACTATGACTGAGAACTAACTTCCTTAGCTATTTTTTTTTCTGAATCTATTACCCCACTAGATTTCATAACACAGAAGTCTTATTAGTAGACACTTAGGCATTTTGCGTACTTGTTATTTTTGACTATATGATCACTTACAGAATTTAAGTGAAAAGGTAGAATAAACCACAGGATAAAAAAGTGTCAGCCGTGTCTTAACTGCCATTGTTTCACAGGGAATATTCACAAGTAAAAGGTTGATAAATTCTACTTGTGTGTCTTTTCTTCCTGTATTTTAAACATATTTATAATTACCACCTCAGAATAACAGGTAGAGAAAAACATTACAGTTACTCTCCTTTTAGCTCAGTCACAACATTCTATTACTAGCAAAGAAGAGACACTAATAGTTCTCAAATGCCTGCAAAACATTTCAAGCATAAGAGCATCTGGGTATCTTTGACTTCAAAGCCTAAGTATTTTAGACCCACGTTGAAACAAAACACAGCAAAAAGACTACCAGGATTATTTTATTGTAGGATTATGCCAAAGAAGTTGAAAGTAAGTGAAGTTCTAACATAAAACATGGGGTGGTCAGGAAACTCCTGTCAGAACAGAGATGCACAACAGGCAACTTGTACAGAATAAATGACCAACACTAAAAATAAATGAATAAAACCAGGTAGTATAATTAATAACAGATTTTTTAACTGTATTTTTCTTCGTTTCTGTAATACGTAAAGGAAAACTTTAAGAAAATTAACGATAAAATACTAAATAAAGCAACGACTCAGTACATCTTTTAAAACAGATCAGTCTTAAAGAGGATTTCAAAGAGAATCCTTATTTTTCAGATAAATTCTAGCAGTTTCCTGTATCCCTCCAGAATAATCAATACTTTGCTACTGTTTAGCATTCAAGTCTTATATGTAAGAACAATATTGTATTAAAGTTGATTGCAAGGCACTTTGAGTCATCTGAAAGTGTATCTGCTAAGCTACAACACAAACTACCATCATGACAAATTCTTTTACTTAGGTTGTTCCTTCAGTATGCTTCAAAACTTTGTACCATTGAGAGCTATCTCCTAAAGACTTAACTGTCTTAGGGCTTGTAAATGTCCCCACAAGAAATAAAGTATAATCTCTTTTCAATACTTGTAAATGGATTTTAAGAACTTGGAACCTTGATTTTAGTAGCGTAACAGAGAGAGCTGGAAAAGGAAGACCTTCCTTTAATGGACATATAATTTAAGTGTAAAAATAATCCCAGTCAAAGCATCTGTAAAATCAGAAACAGTTTTGGGCAAAGAAAGATCTTTAAAGTTGGGATTATACAGGCACATTCAAATCAACAACAACACTGCTCCCTCTCACTATATTACTACTCAAACCAAACAGAAAATACACTTACCCCTGTAAAGCCTTGTGCATATGTTCACATTTAGTCCGGAGAGTCTGAAAAATGTCTAGATAAAAAAAATATATATATCTTGTTTCTACTTTACATTTCTATCAGTGAAATATTAAAAAAATAGGGAAAGAAAATTAAAATATGATTTTTATTCTATATATATATATATACACACACACTATATATATATATATAGTGTATATATGTATGCATAAAAAGTACTAATTTTCTTCACTACTCTTCGCAATGTTCGTTATTCCCATTTCTGCAAGGAAATGGCAGGCTTTTAAGACCTGATAAATGCATCACTTTCCATTGCCTCATTAATTTCGATGTACTGGTTCATGATCATATGAAAAGCGTGACACAGACTTGGTAAATGGGACTGAAATGGTAGATCTAAATTGTTTATAAATTTATCTATAAGATACCTACAGCCATGAAGACTCTACTCCCTGATCCTTTTATCAACTCATTGTAGACTCTTAAACAGAAAATTTTGGCTCACGGATCTATAAACCTTGTTTCTTTTCCTTGCAAGAGGCTGATTCCTCTACTACAGCTGACTTAGTCTTTCTTTTTTTGTGTTTCGTTTAACTTGCAAAGATTAGCTGTGGACTACACAGACTACCCAGTGGTATTTATTTGGAACAAAATAAATACTACATCTCTCTGCACATCTCCTCCAACCTATTCATGGTAACAAAGGCTAAAAACAAATACAACACTTGGCCAATCTTGTCCTTATCATAAGTCTCTCACCCCAAAAAAATCATTCTTAGCTTCTAGGAACAAGGGAAATTCTCTGACTCATACAGCAGGAACTATTGCCTGACAACTTTATTCAAATGCCCCATACTTGGTGCTGCCACAATCACTGGTGTTCACAACATGTTCCTGCTGGAGATACTTGCTTGGATGCTCACTTGGAGGAGAAAAGAAATTATGGAGTAGAAATGGAAAGGAATGGGTTATTCCATCCTGAGGAAATAGATTCCCATTCTTTTTTCTGCAACATTCCCTTTCTCCATTTGTGCTAAAGGTATTTATGTACAAGGAAGAAGCCTATTACAAGTCTATAAGACAGAAAACAAGCTTCTTATTTGGTCATCAGTGATTACGATCTCTTTCCTTTCTGACCACAAAAACTCACTCATTTTTAGCTGGAAGAAGGAAAGAAGAGGAAACACCAAAGATGTCAAAAAGAAAAGTAGGATGGGAAATAATATAAAGTAAAAACTATTCATGTAAAATGAATTATTTGTAAAGTTGAGAGGACATACAACAGTAAAAGGGTGAGAAATCAAACTACGAATTATGAGTTGTGAGTTTTGGGTGAAGAAAGATTCAAGACTAAGATTTTCTTGAATTAAATACCTGGATTATCTTCCATAATATTCAGAGCCTCAATAGCAGCAGCAGCTAACAAAGGAGGTAGAGATGCAGAAAAGCAATAGCCTTGACCAGACAATCGCTATGGAAAAAAAAAAACAACACATTTTTTCGTTTACAACAGTATAGACAATGTTTTAAAAGTTAATTTACTCATACTTAAACAACCTGTTCTCCACACACATAGGTCCACAGAAGTATTGAAAAATAGATCTTCCATGCATCTACAATGTTTCATAGAACTAGAAAGTCCCTACATGGAATCAAATGTTGCATATCACAATACTCCCTGAAAATAGATACTAATTAGTAACTCATTTTTACGAAACTGATCTTGCCACATCATATAAAAACAAGACCTTACTTACCTGATGGTCAATAATAAAAGATCTTCCACAGCAAAATCCTCCAATAGAAGCCAGTGAATTTTCCATGTTTGCACTAATAAGATCTATATCATCAATCTGCAAGTTAAATTAACAAGTTATTAAGAGATGCCTTTGATTACATCAAGACTATCTGTCAGACAAAACTATCAAGTATGTATCTTGTTTTGTATTATCATGAATACTAGAAAAGGTTCATCACACACAAAAATGAAGCTTCAATTGAAATAATGTTAAAGAATCATAGAATGGTTTGGGTTGGAAGGGACCTGAAAGATCACCTAGTTCCAACCCCCCTGCCATGGGACTCTAGAAATTAAGATTTATATATCTACATATAACTCACACAGGATTATTCTTTTCTAGGTATGTGCAAAACATGAACAGGAAAACAAAAAACATCATACCAAAAACAGTGACAATTCTTCAAAGCATTCAGTGTGAGATTGTCCTTTAATGATGTTACGTAGACCCACTGCAGTCAGTAAGAGTTAAAAATCAATTGAAAAAAATCTAGTTAAATCAGAGTTTAAATATTCAAAGGTGGATGCATAATATTTTTAAGTGTATGGGGCTGGAAAACAGTCCAACCATTATCTGATGATGATAAAATTGAGAAAATGATAAAATTATAAAAATTGTTTTTTTTTTTTTTTTTACAATGTTCCTCACTAAATAAAGTATTAAAACAATTACTTCAGGTAAGCAGGAGTAGGGAAAAGAAAAGTGCAGAGACCTGAATGCTTTAAGACTGATAACTTGAAAAACACAAAAGTATGTTGAAGATTTTGTCATCCACTAGTAAATATTTTAAAGGAATCAGTTGTGCAATTTCTTTCTGCACAAATCTTTTTCATAACAAGAACAGCAGACAAAAAGATGGCACTTACATTTATTCCAAAGTGTTCAGTAATTCCTCTCCCATGTTCTCCAAGGACTCCAAAGGAAAGGCTCTCTTCCAAAAATATTCTAACTTTGTATTTATACTTCAATTTTATCTAAAACAGTGAAAATGATATAAAATAAAGTTTACCCCAATCAGAATTTGGTCACAAAATGGGTGGGGGAGACAAGGTAAAGAAGGACAAGTACAATAGCTTGGATACTGCAAAAACGTCAGCTCTAGAGTTCTGTTCTGTCATTTAAAGAGCCTTCAAAATTGTTTCAACATTTAATACGAGTAAAGTTCATCAATTTCAAAGGCTATAGACTATTAAAAAATATATATTTTTCGGTGTATCAAATACTCCTAACATGACAAATTTTCAAAGCATGTCTTCTGTTACCTACCAGACCATTGCCTGCACAAAAAACAGTATGCTGAATAGCAAACGTTTTCCTTAGAGCCACTGTTTGACAGGTATGTGAAGGTTTCTTTTATTTTCAATCTCTTTACAAAAAAATAAATTATTTTTTATTTAATTTTAGCTTAACGATTTAGTATCATACAGCTTGGCTGCAAATACAGTAATATTGTACAGGGTAAAAATTAAGACCTTAACTTGATATTCATTTGCAAGTCTCTTTACATGAAACTTCAGATTCCTAATCCTGATCAGACATTTCAAAAAACGTACGATTTGTAATCCACGTTTCACAAACATTTCAGAAAGCAAGAAGGTGAAAAAAAAGGTATGCTGGGGTTGTCAATGTTGGCATAACAACACAATATTACTATTTCATTAGTCACAGGTATTCATATTCAGAGTTTAAAAGGCAAACTGAAGCCACTTACTAATTCTGGAAGAGGGCAAACGTCTCCTGTATTCATATACAATCCTTCCACCACAATAAACCTTCGAGTTACACGGGCCTTGCGAGGATTCTTCAGAGAAAGATATGGTTTGAGTTCATATCAATAGTTACTAACAAGGGAAAATATGAAATTTTTTTGGTAGGAAAGGAAGGTAATGGAAAGGAAAGGAAGATAAGGTCGCCTTTTCAAATAACCTTTTCCTTTAATTTAAAAACTTAGCATTTATCATTTGCAACAAAAGCTGAAATGCCTTATTGGACTAGTTTTTATTTATTTTGTAATATTTTTAAAGCTTCTAACTCATACACAAGATTTTAAAATGCCCTGTTTTGTAGCAAACCATAATCAATCCATTATGCATAAAATCAAATCTTCATGCATAAAATGCAAAGCATACAACTACAGAACTAGTTCTGCAAATCTTGGTCTCTATTATACTCAGGCCAGATAGATATGTTCCCTCATTAGTGTATTTAGAAGGCTTTTCAGCAACTGGTTTGTGCACCCAGATTCTCAAGGCAAGCACAATCCTTTTGTGTCTTTACAAGAGCACAATCCAGAAGTATTCATAATATTCAAGTCACAGTCTCCTAGCTTGATCTCTGGATGATATAGGTTGTAAGAACATCTTGCACTGGTTAGTATAAACTTCAATCACTTGAGTTTTGTTGTTTTAAAATACCATTCGCCTGTTATTTGCTTTAATGGCCTTGATCAGAAGATATCATTAAGATTTAAGTCATACTTCTTTCCTTTTTTAGTTCTTGTAAAAAGATTCAGAGAACAATCTATTCAACTTTTCTGAGTTGTAGGCACCAAAATGAGGCACAGTTCACTCAAAAAGCTGGACCAGCTCTAGTGGTAAGATCTACTCCTTCCTTTTCAGTATGTCTTGACTAAACACATATGGTCTACATTAAACTCTTGGCCACCAACTTTATGTTCACATTCAGCTAACTACATTAAGAAACTTTAACCACGTAGCTAAATCAAAGCACTCTGCTCTAACAAACCAAATGTGTTACACAAACATATTACATCATTACTTTGTCAACCACAGCCATAAACTCATCTAAAGATTATCTGACAAAATACATTTTCCATAAAGGTAAGGGAAAAAGTTGAATAGTATATTATCTACAAATTTGCATTCATCAGATCCATTGCTGACTTAAGACTGATGTTAAATTGATTGGCTTATAATAATCCAGTTTATCTACTCGACTTTTTCTAAGTAGCACAAAATCAGCTTTATTCCAACTGTAACTTCCCAGCATTCTGTGAATGAGGTACATGATGTTGATAACTCTTCATCTAATTCTTTTGAGTAGATCATCTGCACTTGCTGATCCTGATTTCAGTAGCTGCTTTTGAACATCCTTTCGTACTACTGTCAGAATAAGAAGCAAGCCATCAAGCTGACCCACATTTTTCAAGAGGTTATCCTAAGAACGTATTAAGAATTGAGTGCAAGATAGGGGAGGTATCTAAGAAAATAATAATAATAAAAAAAAAGAATCATCCTGCTTCTGTAAATTAAAGGGTTAGGACTGGCCACTTTGGTGTTGACTTTATGGTATGGCATTCAAGTTGATTATTAACTGGCATGATTTATTAGTTTAAGATAATTGAATAAGTTTCTGAAAGATAAAATAGAAGCTCTGCAGAAAAAATAATTCCACGCTTCAGTCACATGCTCAAAGAGATATTCCTCCATCACCAATGCCTGTGAGCTCACTTCCAAGCATTACACTGATAAATGCCATAATAAAGTCAATCTTGATTATACAAGCAACATTAAATGCTCAATTGAGATTTACAGAAACCATATAATGGATTGTAAGTATTGGGCCCATTCAGTTACAGAATACAATAAAAAAAAAAAGTTAGCATTGAGTGGACACAAAAAAGTACAAGTGTTTTTTTCAAGGAACTGTACCTTTTGATCTTCAGCCTCTTGCTCCTTCAAGAGTCGTTCAAGGTCAGCCATATCATTATGCTTAAATAACTTGATGTTACTACGAGATGCTTGTAATCCCTTCTGAATAGCAAAGCAGGCAGCTTCATCTCTGTAAACACAGTAAGCCCTTCTAAGTTTACACTTGGTTTAACTTTTATTCAAAGAAGAAAGGTGACAATTAGGACTGTTCTGCTCTGGGCAGATACCTGTACTTAGATATATTAAAACCAGATTTATCAGAGAATCATAAATTTTATTTACACTTTGAAAACTCATTTCTAAAGTTTCGCAACTTTCCTACAGACTACAACCATTAAAAGCAAGCCAACAGTTTTTATTTTAAGTGTACACTGGTTCTTTTGTCTGTACGTGACAGCAATTCATTTGAGCACTGCATTCCATGGACTAGGTACAATACCCCAGTAATCATTCCTGAAGCACTCATTCCATTCACTCTGAATCTTAGACGAAAAACACAAAGATGTACCTATAACATTTATAGTGGTGTTCTGAAGACCTAAAACCTGCTTTTTAATATATCTTGGAAATTCCTATCTTAGTGGCTGAAGTGGCTATTCACCATTTCTAAGTGCTGGAAAAGCAAATCTCTGGGTATGATGGAGTATGTAATTTCACAGCTGAATAAATCCAGTAATCTTTCAAAAGTGGCAACTAAATCAAACCTTCTGCACATCATTAAACCAGTAGCTTCAAGCAAGTTGCTTTTAAATAAGGTGAGAACAACTTTAGTCACTAAGAAGCTGAAACAGTACAAATAACCTAACTCCAGGATACACCAACACTTTGAATAGTGTCTGTTCTGATCATTCATCTCAAAAACAGCTGACCCAGAAAACCAAAAATAAAGGATTTAACTGAAGTGAAAGAACTTCTATAAAAGAAGGCATATAGGCAAAAAGCCTTACACTTCGAAAAGAAGTGACTTAAGAAGAATTACAGACAAATCCAAAAGCATATGAACAGTACAGAGAAGTGTCTCCTTGCTCCCTAAAACTCAAATGCATCAATTGAAACTACTAGGTGTTATACTCAAATACAGTTATTCATAAAATGTTCAATTTAAACCAAGAAATTACATGTAATAGGAGTATCTTTACTATTACAGATTTAGACAGGTACAAAAAGAATAGGAAAAAATAAACAAAAACCCATCAACTATTTCTGAATCCAAATCCTTCTCTTTGGTCCAGAAAGTTTTGAATATTGCTACATTCTTTCTCCTGTTTCTTTACTCTTCCAGATACAAATCATGACTGGCTACTCTCAGGGACCAGATACTGGGCCTGCTGAATCTTTGGTTTGAAACCTGTATAGCTGTTCTTTTGTTATATTAATATATACACCAGTCTTTAACTAACCAACCCACTGCAAATATGCATGGGGGGAACAACTGCCTTACTACCAACGTAAAAAGCCAGCAGTAAATAGAAGAACAGCAAATATGACTGTCCATTTTCTTAGGAAAAAGTCTGGATATCGGACTTAGTCCTTGCATAAACAAGTATATCTTTGTTTGGATGGGATTTTTGTGTGTTAAGCTGAGTGTCCAAGTCTGCTTTTCCTTGATAAAAACAGTAACTGATTTGTCATGGAATATTTTGAGAAGAAAGAATATTTGAGATTTGTACAACAAAATACTTGATCCAAAACAGCATTATTTTCTAAATCATTAAATGAATTTGACTCACAACAATAGAAGAAAAACTGAAAGGAAAATTCTTAAATCTGCAATTTTCCAAAGAGAAAACAGTACTTACACAAACACAATGTCCCCTCTTTTTGAATATGCAGGAATAGCACTGGCAATTGTTGCAAAACCATATGAGTATATAATAGCTTCCTCTGTCCTCATGAATTTTGCTAGTCGGTCTTCTAATTCTAGGTGCACGTCTGTTTGAGAGAAAAATCACAAAGTTGAAAGCAGTTACACAGCCTGAGATATCAGGAAGACTAACTAAACTAAGACTAACTTGCTAAGAGCAACCTAATTAATTAAATAATTGTTCATTTTTAGGAAGAGTGTTAAAACAATACCTTCCTAAAAAAAACAGCTACAATTAAAACAGCCTTACTTAAACTGGCAAGTAACCCAATATTAATCAGAAACTTTCATAGATTAGAAAAATATTTAAGTAATGTCGTTCTCTTGTAATCTTATGCAATAGAAATTAAGATCTGCTTGTGTTTAGACCACAAGTAAATGATGCAGGGTTCCTGGTCTGTTACTAGGGATCATCATTACTTTGATCAGACAATACTTAGCAATGTAATTTATAGCAATTAAAGAGATCCTTTCGGCAGACTGTCAGTTCTTACAAGACGATGTTTCCACTGCACATAGCACAGCCATCATTACAACGGAAAACTGTTCTTGTCAGGCTGCAATCACATACCACCTCCTGAATGCAATTCAGCCTATTTAAAAGGTCACCATCTCCATGCCAGAGATTACTCATCCTTAAGACAAACTGACACAACTCTACACACATGCATTTCCCAAACCAACTTTGTCAAAATGATCTGCGTTTGCAACAAAATACCACTAAACAAAGAGATTAAGAGCAATACAACACAGTCAGTGAATTGTTGCTTCAAAACCAGCCAGAAGCTAAAAGGTGACCATAGCATTAAGTATTGTGCCTAGGCAAAATAACCTGTATCGGGCAAACAGTTATTTTAATTGTGCAATACTCTTGTCACTACACGCTTCTGCTAGCAAATGTAATTCAAAGAATTACATCCTTTATCAGCTGAAAATAACACAGGATGGAAGGGCAGATAGAGATCTTTAGGATGTGACTTGAAAGATCACCCTTTGCCATAGGTTACCTTCTCGCAATTATTCAAAATTCATTGAAAGTAAATTCATATGAACCAATATAAAAAAAATACACATTAACCAAGCCTAAAAGGCTATTTGAGATATCAACATTGCCATTTCTGGCCAGATATTAACAGCAAAGGTATAGCTAGAAAGGGTTTTGTAAAAAAATTACTTTGTTATAGGAAATATATCTAGTCTAACCTTTCCTCAAAAGGGCACATCCACCTGATTTGTACATGCATAGAGTAAAAGTAGAAAGTATGTCTTCGAAGACATCTGGGGGCTTTGGTCAAAGGCAGGCTCAACATGAGAAAGCAGTGTGCTCTGGCAGCCAAAACTGCATTTCGGGGTGCATTAAACACAGCACAGCCATCCAGTTGAAAGAGCTCATTCTCTTCCTATATTTACCACTGGTGTGGCCTCACCTTGAATACTGTATGCAGTTCTGGGCTCTAAAACTTAAAAAGATGTTAAGATACTTGAAAGCATCTAAATGAGGGCAACAAAGCTGGTAAAAGGGCTGGAAGACATGTCCTGTGAGGAGAGGCTGAGGACACACTCGGGATGTCCAGTCTAGAGAAGAGGAGTCAGTTGGACTTAATGATCTGAGGGAGATAGGAGGGGCAGGCGCTGAGCTCTGCTCTCTGGGGACAGCGACAGGACCCGAGGGAACGGCATGGAGCTGGGACAGGGGAGGGTCAGGCTGGGTGTTAGGGAAAGGTTCTGCACCCAGAGGGTGGTCGGGCACTGGGACAGGCTCCCCAGGGAAGCGGTCATGGCACTGAGCCTGCCGGTTCAAGAACCATTTGGACAATGCTCTCAGACATAAGGGTTGATTTTGGGGTGGTCCTGTGCACAACCAGGAGCTGGATTCGATGACCCTTGCAGGTCCCTTCCAACTGAAATATTCTAAATAACAGCCTCCCAATTGTCAAGTACAATTTTATCTATAGAATGTAAACTATAAATCTTGAACAATCCTTTCCTAATGTTTACCTGAGCATGAGAAATAAACAAAAGAAAAAGGAATTCATGGGTTTTTTTTTTAATGACTTTTACTGAAAACAAAACGTTTATTCACTTATTATTTGAAAGTTTTCTTTTGCTGTATTTCACTTTGATCCAGCTGTATTAGATATAGAAAACATTTGTACAAGTCTAGAATAGCCTATCTTCTCCAAAGCATTTGGAAGGAAGTACTGGTTACAGTTATCTAAGCTACTTTCTTGACAGATATTTTAGGAAGTCTTTTCTTCAGAATCTTTGCATCTTTTTCTGTATTTTTACAGGGACTTCAGAACAAATGAAACAATCTACAGTAAGGCTGCAAAACAGAATGGAGGAACCTTGCTTCAAGTATTGAAAAACAAGTCCAAGAACCATCTTCTTCTGGCCAACAAGCATCAAAAAAGGAGGCTGGCCTTGTGGCAAATAAAACGTGATATAAACAACATTCAGCCCAAAACGTTCTTTTTGAAGCCTCATCAGTAGAAAATAAAGAATAAGGGGAATATTACACTGAGTGCCCAGCTGTTGATATCCAACAGGGAAAAATGTTTTGCTTGAGCGTAAAAGACCACCTACTTTCTGTAACCAATAAATTGGAAGAGACGAAGAGGCCACCACAGTTAAAAATGAAAACCTGCAGGCTTTTCGTTGAGCTTTACTCAGCAAGAGCAAACATTACACTGAGGGAAGGCTTAGTAAAAACAGTGGGCAAAAGAAGTACTGTCAGCAATAATCAGATAGTGAATACAATCAGATTCACGTTAAGGAAAGAAAAATTTACAAGCCTAGTAAATTTTGCCAAGGGCAGAACATTTAAGTTTACAGAAAGCAAGAACCACGAGTCAGAACAAGATATACCATACACAAAGTTGATACATCATCAAGCTTACAGCATTATTAGTTAACATTTTACTAATATTCTACTATGTTAAAAACAGAATATTACTTGACCCTCCGTTCTTCATTGCAATGATTTCCTTTACATCACTTGGATTAACCTACGTTAAGTAAAATTTGCAAACACTACCTAGGTTATATCTGCAGAGACAAAGATATGACTGGAACATCTTTCTGTGTACTTATGAAACCTTAAAAAAGCTACTACAGTCAAAAAGTGCTGTGAAGTACCAGTTTATAATCTAGCATGTGCTCACATGCAAATCAAGAGCAGAAGACCTGAGATCCAAAACCCACATCTCCTTTTATATATTTTATCTGGTGACCTTTCCTGATCTTCCCAGTTCTGAAGGGTGCTGAAATTATGGCTGCCAGGCAATCAACAGGAGCCTTAAAAAAAAAAAAAAAAAAAAAAAGAACACACCACCACCCCTCACACACTTGTATCACCTGTCCGAACAGAATATTGCCATACAGGTTCAGTCCTGTGTGAATATACTAACATTTCAAGGTTATCACAGGATAAAGGCATGGCTGCATTTTTCCGTACATGCAGCACAAATCAGTAATTTCTTAATAGGGACTCATTAAATGTATAAAATCCCTGCAAACAGGCAGAGAGAATAGAGATCTCTAACACTGATATGAAATACCAACCCTTAGGAGGAGATAATTCTGAGTGAGAACAATTAATAATCAATGTAGCAATAAGAGTAAGCTATGTAGTTCTGGACACAACATAACTCATTTATCAACCTCACAGCACACAGAATATCCTGAGGCATAGAACAGTACTCAAGTAAGAAATGTTTCTAATCAGAAATTCAAAAGCCTACAATACTCAGAATGTTTAAAGTCAAGAAGAAATGGGAAGCCATTTGGGGATCCAAGAAGAATAGCAGCCTTGTCTCAATTTCAAAGCCAATTCTGACCTTTTCTTTCACAGAAGAGGTAAAGTATGTAATATCATTTCTTCGCTAGAGATGTCATGCACCAATACCATAGATTACATGCCCTGTTTTGTGAAATGGGGCATTTACCAAAAAAATCCAGAAGCTAATGACCAGTAATTCAGATAAACACTAATTGTGTACAGCTTGGATCTTAGGATTACACCTGTAAAGAGGGCAGAAAAAAAGCCAAAGAATCTCTCAATTAACCAAGAAAATCAACTTTTAGCTAGTCTGTTCTGAAAACTTACTACAAAGAAGCACTAAATTAAAAATTTCACAACTCTTGATATTAACTTGAACTCAAAAGTGAAGGAACATTAGCCCACGAGTTTCCTTGAGCTTTTCAGTGTTTTTTAAACCTTATATGAATTCCGACAGATCAATGCTTAGCTCTGGTTACTAAGGGAATCCAGCTTCCTCAAAGCTCACTGGTAATTAAGAGGCTACTATCACCTTCTTTAGAAACGAATTGCGACTCTAGAATGCTGAACAGTCTGTAAGATTGCTGTCAAAGACTCAACTTTGTTCTGATATATAAACATATAACAAATCAAAATAGGTGCAGCAACTACATGATCAATTAAAGGTCTAGCTTGATTAATGAAAAAGTGCAAGTCAGTCATGAATTCAAGTCAAGGCTAAAGGAAGCCAACTCTACAAAGTCATTTCAGTACAAACACACTGTCAATTCCATCACCTCTGGGAAGAGACAAAAAAGTTCACAAGACAATAAGCTGATGTTTTCAGCCTGCAACTGCACAGTTATTCATTTATTACTCTTTGGTTTCCACACAGTATTTCATAATACGAATGCCTGTAAAGAACTACTTCCAGAGGCTGATATTTAACAACTTGCTTCTTCTTACCAAGAATTAAGAAAACACTCAGTAACACCCTTTCACATCATAAAAACTCTCAATTACAACATTAAAGTCACGAGTAAAGGAAAACTTCACTCTTACTACAGCACTAGATACACTTAACTAATGACAAATGAGAAAACAGAAATCAGACTGCCCTCTTGCGGTCTACTTAAAAACATATTTGTAAACTACGCTGAAATTCACCATGCTAGATAAATTTCTAATTTATTTATTTTCACTGCCTACTGTGGTGACCAAAGCTAAAACAGAAAATATTTAACTTTGTAACTCTCCTCCAACACCAGCATTAGAAAGCAAGAAAGAAAAGAAAATTTATAAAATGAGTAAGAAACAAAACTACCAACAATAAATGCTACTAATCCCTACCAGTTACAGTAAAAACTGTGGGAAAGGGTAACTGTTCTTCACAGTAACAATTTGCTTCTTAAATACAGGACTGCTTTGGTGAACTTACCACATCAGTCTGAAAACCATTAAAGGTAGATTAAGAAAAAATTACTAACCAAAAGTACCATAGAATCCTCTAGGTCCACAAGTACCAACTCCATATTTCTTCAGAGATGCTTGGGCTGCGCTCTTTAACAGAAAAGAATTATGTGAAACATATATTCCTACAATAGCTCACTAATTCTATAGAGTTCACACCGACAATTCATCGTGCAACATGACCAGCTTTACAGAAAGTTTAATAATGTACTGACTTCTGTATTAAACAAGTGTTAAAAGTGACATTCATAGTATTCTACTGATTGAGGACATCATACTCTAACTTGATAAGTAGCTAGCCATCAGTAAGCACACAGGTAAAATTTTAGTAAAACGACAAACTTAATAAATCTTATAATTTTGTGCTATTTATCTTCCTTGCTGCTTTAGCAGCGTATTTCTTTGACAAAGCTTGTGCTTTCTGAAGTAATTCTTAATTTGAAGGTAACACACAAACTAAAAGAGGAATAGCCACACAATATATAGTAAATGAAAGAACTCACCTTAACCTTCTCGTTCTCCAAAAGTCCGAGAAAATTGAACGATGCAAAGTTTATACATTCTTTGCCATTAACAGTGATTTTATGGGTGGGAGGACTGAAAAATAAATTAGAGACATATTCTTATGAATGAACATTTAGCATTTTCATACAGTCAAACAGTAGATGAGTTTTGTTTATTCCAATAAAAAAAGAAAATCTGCATTTTCAAGATTCCCTCCTTCCATTTCTTTACCAATTGATGAGTAAAAGTTTAGTGTCAAGGCACATTAATACTACCAATCTCAACAAATTCAGTATCCTCCTGGAAACCATGCTAAGGCACACAGAAAATAAGGAGGTGATTGGTGACAGCCAACATGGCTTCACTAAGGGCAGATCGTGCCTGACAAATCTGGTGGCCTTCTACCATGGGATTACAGCATTGGTGGATAGGGGAAGAGCAACTGACATCATCTACCTGGACTTGTGCAAAGCATTTGACACTATCCCATGTGACAGTGCTCTCAAAACAACTTTGCTGTCAAGCATCTCCACTTCTGTTTGTCCAAATCTACCACATTAAAAACAACTTTGCACGAAGTGCCAAGTAGCTAGCCACAAAATCAGTTTCTTCTTTAGCTAGCCACAAAATCAGTTTCTTCTTAAGTGTTTCGTAATTGCTTACCTCCCTCTGCACTGCCTAATCAGAAGTTGGTAAACATTAATATTTGGGAAAAATACAATACTACAAAAAAATACAGACCAAGAATGAAGACTAAGATAAAAGTATCCCCTCAATATTAAAAACAAAAATAAAACAAAAAGAAAATCTTAGATTAAAACACTCAAAATGAGAAAGATTTTTTTTTTTATATAAAATAATCTTGATAATATTGCAAAAGTAAGACCTTCTCTTCACTGGTAAATCCTGTTCTGTCATCTAAAAATTAAATTATTTATATAAGCTTCTAGGAATATGGAAATTCTTTGTTAGATATATGCTTAACAATATGGACATCAAGTGTTTGAGTTGAAATAAAGAAAAATTTATTTTGATTAGACTTACCCTGAAACAATGTTGTAGTTGAGAGCTGGGTGATCTTTTGGTACAGGAGGAACAAGTGGCTCTGGCTGCCATTCTTCAATCAACTCTTCTTTTTCCTGAAGAACAGAAAAAAAGTATTACTTAGAAAGGATTTCCATTGGAAAAGTCATTGTACTCTAATAAACAGTTGATAATACTTATAAGAGAAATGACACGTCCTGCATATCAGCTTCCTGAGACAGTTGGGATTGGTATTATCTCAGTGTGTTCAACTACGGGTCTCTGAATTCTTCAAGGAGAAGGGCACGTAAAGAAAGATACCGCAATTGTGTCCATACATAAAAAAATCTCATGATATCATAATAAAAAGAATAGATACTAACTTGATGCCCTTGCCATATTTTAATCAATACTATTTCTCTCAATCTACTATTTCTGCAAATCTTCCTCTAGTGGGTAACTGAACACAAATTATATAATAATTGAATATAAATTGCCTCACTTCACATTCTCAAGTCTTCAACTGAGCCGTTTAAGCAACTGTGGCATTAAGATGCCAAAATAATACAAACATAAGCAGGACACAGTAGAGAATACAAACTGCCAAATACTCAAGAAATGGCAGCAACAACTACTAAACCACATATCCTCCACCTAACCATGGAAGAATACCCAGAGCACACTCATTTTCAAAGTGCTTTAAGTAATACAGAAAAACTCAGTTTTTACTAAACGAATGAATAACTTTGCTTCTAGACATTACTAATGAATAATTTTGTTTATAGTTATTTCTAGAATATAAATGAATAACCCAAGAGATCTACAAAGGTCTACTGCAAAGCACAAATGGAAATTTCAATGGCACTGTATTTCAGAATAGATACCTTTTTATATGAGCATAGTAATCCGTATTTCTAATATTTTGCAGATGTCCTTTAAATACGTTTTTATTTTACCTTTTCATGTTAGATTTCTTACTGGAATTTTACCCATGAGGCATAAGCTTTAAAGGAAGTAAAATGCCATTAACACATGTAACACAATTAAATATATTCAGTATTTTGATGTGGGTACACTTATGTCAGAAAAAGTGCTCAGTTTCTTTAGTGACTGCAGGAGAGATTACCGGAGCCCTGCACACAGTTCCTGTACATCTACTGAAATGCTGCTTCCTGTATTAAGGAAAGAGCTAAGCATTAATCCTGAGCTTACTCATCCGCCTTGTACTAGTGCCATTCACACACATGTCAAACAGCAGATTTTAATGCTTCAACTAAAAAAAAAAAACAAACAACAAAGCAGCAGAGACAGACGATTAATAAATCAAGCTGTCCATCAATACTATTGACAACTATTTAGTAGCTCACTGTAAACCTCACACTCAACAAGATTCAGCAAATACCTTCAGAACCCTATGGTAGAAGATTACCAGATGATATACCCTATAAAGATTAACATGTATCATAGTACCAAAATGGTGGAAAAGTAGTACCTAAATTACGGTTAACCTCCGAGTGAAACAACGATCCTAACTCTGTACGCTAAGCTCCGCTGATCTAAAACAGACTGAAATTCTGATCTTGGATCAAAACATAGTAACATGCATCTCTATATCATATTGCTATTAAAAAATCCAAAATGTAATTTAACACTAAATGTGCTGACCCACAGCACTGTAAGCCCATAGCTGGTGCAGTACATTCCTCTCCCAGACATAAATACTTTCCTGTTCCTTTTGTTAGCAGATGTGGTCCTGAAAGTGGACAATAGCATCCTTCAGAAAATGAGCCAGCATGAAAATTAGTTTAGCAAAAGCAACATGGATATAAAGCTAAGGTGAAGGCCACAACAAAGTAGTCCCAACCTAGACTGGCTGATGCTACTGCAAAAACACACTGTAGGAAACAAAGCAACGTCAACTGTATGACATTAAAACTGTTACTGCTCATCCTGTCACCACACCCCCTGACAAAGAGTCCCTCCCCAGTTCTCCTGTAGGCCCCCTTGAAGTACTGGAAGGCCGCTACAAAGTCCGTCCACAACCTTTCCTGCTTCAGGCTGAACAACCCCAACTCCTTCAGCCTGCTGTCATGGGAGAGGTGCTCCAGCCCTTTGATTATCTTCATGGCCCTCCTCTGGACTCATTCTAATAGGTCCATGACCTTCTTATGTCCTTCTGTATTCTTACACTGCTGCCTCATGTTCAGTTTTTCATCCAATGACATCCTCAATTCCTACTCAGAACTGCTTTCAATCCTCTCACCACCCAGCCTGCACTTGTGCTTGGGATTGCCCCAACCCAGAAGCAGGACCTTGCACTTGGCCTTGTTGAACCTCATGAGGTTTGCACAGCCCCACCTCTCAAGCCTGTCCAGGTCCCTCTGAATGGCATCCCTTCCCTCCAGCATGTTGACCACACCATGCAGCTTGGTGTCATCAGCAAACGTGCTGAGGGTGCACTCCATCCCACTGCCCATGTCACCAACAAAGACGTTAAACAGTGCCGGTTCCAATACTAACCCCTGAGGAACACCACTCATCACTGATCGCCACCTGGACATTGAGCTGTCGGCCACAACTCTTTGGGTGCGACCACCCAGATAAATCCTTACCCACCGAGTGGTCCATCCATCAAATCCACATCTCTCCAATTTGAGACAGGGATATTACGGGGGACAGTATCAAATACTTTGCCCAAGTCCAGGTAGATGATGTCAGTTGCTCTTCCCCTACCCACCAATGCTGTAACCCCACAGTAGAAGGCCACCAGATTTGTCAGGCATGATCCGCCCGTAGTGAAGCCATGTTGGCTGTCACCAATCACCTCCTTTTTTTCCATGTGCCTTAGCCTAGTTTCCAGGAAGATCTGCTCCATGATCTTGCCAGGCACAGAGATGAGGCTGACTGGCCTGTAGTTCCCTGGGTCTTCCTTTTTTCCCTTGTTAAAAATGGGGGTTATGTTCCCCCTCTTCCACTCAGTGGTAGCTTTACCACACTGCCGCAACTTCTCAACTATGATGGACAGCGGCTTAGCAACCTCATCTGCGAGTTCCCTTAGAGCCCTCGGATATACATACACAAGCGAAGACTAATCCTCATTCTCCACAACAGCACTTCACTAATTCCAGCTCCCATTCCCTCTCCTCACCCATTGCATTATGTCATTTTGTTTTCTGATAGACATAGGAACAAACATCTGCATCTTCCTACCTCATGTCTTCTGTTTTCACATATGTTTAGCACAGGAATAAGTTTACCAAGAGTTTCTGTGGTAAAAGTTCCTTTATTATGGTGGGGGATTGGAGATGTCTGTGACTGAAACGAGTACCAGTTTCAATGTAAAAAAGGGATCCATGCTGCAGATAGGCCCGTCCATACCTCTTCCTTCTTCCATTCACCACCTATCTCAGTACACCGGCCTTTCCTGCTGACTTTTCACGAAACGTGACCACTGCCTTCTGACCAAAATGGCAGCAGAATGAGGCTTCCATACAGTGACCTCACATTCAGAACTTCTATCTTGTACCTTCTAAATTCACACTAAATTTCAGACCAATACAAACATTTATTTTTAAGCATATGGAGAAACCAAATTTTAATTCACACTGTAACATCCTCAATATACACTTAATTCACTTATTTCTCTTCAGTTCACTGTACTTGAAAACACTCATTTGATGAAAAAAAAGAAAGCTACCAATTTCTCCTCTCTCAGGCTGTAACATTAGTGAACTCTTCTCTCAGCTCTTCCTCCCTCCCCTTTGTAGGTATTTTTAATTTATACAACTGTACACATTTTATGTTAAAATTTAAATGCTAAAATAAATTTGTTATGAATATTTTGTGGGGAAATATAAACATGTTTATATTTTATACTAAATACAATAATTAAACAATTGTATAATATTTATATAAATATTTAAAATATTAGATAAATATACACACATATAAATATATACAATGTTTTGGGTTGATTTGGTGGTGGTGTTGGTGGGTTTTAACTTTTAAACACCAGATACCTTGGGTAAGAGAAATACTTTGGTGTAAACACATCCAACCCATATTATATTTAAACAAATTATTTTTTTTGATGCTCATTTTCAAAAAAAAAAAAAGATAGGAATTACTTGTGCTAGTAGAGAGCTGTCTTCATGAAGATGTTTTGAAACAGCATAAATCATGTATCTGTGTCAATATGCAAAAATTAACAATTTTTTTATTTGCAGTCATACCAGCCCTCAAAAAAGTCTTGAATTTGTTGGTATTTACAGAATCACACCATAAATTGGTAAATGCCTTTACCTACAGAGGGAATTTTGGCTAAAAAGAACTGGAAACCTTTACAAGAAGCTGCTGCATCTGCTCGTCTCTGTTCAACACCATCTGATCAATTCCTGAACTCTACGTGCAAGAGACAGCTTTCACAGCCTACAGTACTTCCCGGCCACACATCCAACATTCTTCTCTGAAAGAAGCTTTCCAGTCTCCTGACTAATATTGCTCTAATAAAACTGTTGTCATGCTACTGCTGTTCTTTAACTAGAGAAAAAAGGCTATTCCTCACATACACAAGTAGAAGATGTGGCTCTTAGTAGAACTTTAGCAGAACTTAGTAGATTGAGAAGCTCGGTATCATTTACTGTAGAGCAAAAGACAGCCGCATGTGGGTGGCTTCTTTCTTTTGTACAAATGGCTGTTGGCTGGAAAGCAAGCTGGTAGCTAAATGACGGAATGCAATCTCCTTCAGCCCACAGCCTCAATGGCACTTTGCTGCTTTTCTATACATTTTATTTTGGATGAAAAGTCCACAAGAATCTGTATGTCCACCACCCTGTCTGGCTGTAGATTTATTTGTACCTCTTGAGATCTCAAATTATCTAGAAGTTACAGTCAGAGAATTTCTCCACCTTTTTAGTTGATGATTCAGGAGTTTCAGTATTGTTGTATAGAACCAATAGGAATACCTGCAAGCACTGTTATGAAAGGTTGGCAGTCAGTCAGTCTGAAAGGTGATTCCTTTACTAGGTTTCGGAGTACTATTGCTACACACCTGCCTAAACCCTGAAGACACCTTCGGATGGATTTCTTCACTGTTTTAGAAGCATTACTCCTAAGTTCACTACGTTGCAAAATATATCATCCACTTCTGGTTCCCCAGGACAGACTGGTCCTGACAGATCATGCTAGATGGCTGCACAGTAGTGGTATTCTTTGGTAATATTTATCATGTGGAGCCAGCCCTCCTCTGGCAGCATCCCCAGCAGTAAGCCACAGCGAAGCACCAAGGATCATTACATAACTGGCTGACATAAAGGTAGTTCAGCTCAGGCAGCGGAGCTCAGGTTATCTCCAGTGCCTGCACCCAAACAGCCAAGCCATTCTACCTGGTGTGGCAGAGGCTGGACACTGTTGCATGAATCAAACCAGAGGGCAAATCAGCACTTGCCCTGCTGGCACGTTACTACATGTAGTGCAACACACACAGAAACCTGCTCATCCCACACTGTATGAAACAAAGCAGTGTCAACTGTATGAGGATTTTTAGTGAAGATTAAGGGGTTTTTTTCTTCCTTCTCCCAGCTATTCCCCTGCATAAAATAAGAGCTATTTTCACAGCTGTATTATACAACCTGAACATACCATCAGACCAAAAAGCACTCCCCTACACTATTCTTTTTGTCATGAAAATCACAGAAGGGTTAAGACTGGAAGGGACCTCTGGAGGTCACCTGGTCCAGTTTCTTGCTTAAGCAGACACACCCAGTGCAGGTTGCCCAGGAAATACCAGATACAGGTGACAAAAAGCTAGAAGTGTTAATCTCTAACATCAAGTCAAACCCTTTGCTGTAATGCAGCTCTGAAGACTGCAAGTTTTCTTCTACTGTGCTTTGCAACCTTGAGGTAACATATCCAGCATCAGTACAATGCAATTTTTGATGATTTTAGTGTTTTGTTTGTTTCCCTAGCATTTACATTCCTTTCTACCTCTGAAGATCAGGAAAGTTTGTATGACTCTCATGAGAAGCACCACAAGAGCTTATTAGCATACCTCTGTTCTTCAGAAAACCCATTGTCTTGCCAGTGACCATCACTCCTTTTGTCCTTCAGAAGCAGGATTGTTACTAAGTATGCGCCATTCCAAAGTGTTTGCCCTGTTTGACCCCCTCCTCAATCCCTGCTCCCATTAAGTTACAGCAGACAAACCGCAATGTGCCATCTCCCAGTTGCTCACTGCTCCCATTTAAAAAGATAATTTTTCCCCACTGCATAGCACTGTTCCAGATTTATCTGAGCACTTTCTTAACACCTCAGCTTCAGCAAAATGGCCTGTCAGTGAATGAAGATGATCACCTGCGACTGGTTGATAACATTCAACGTGCACACACAGGTACCCATGTGTAATTCCTACACTGTTAAGGAGAGTATGTATTTCAGCTTTCTCATGTCACCGATTGTGCAAGAGGAGCAAAGAGCCTCTACCCACCATCAACTGAAGGGAGAATGAACTGTCTAAAAAAAAAAAAAAAAGTTACTCTCTAAAATACCAAAGATCAAAACCACCTAATGCAGAAAAACTCTACTGAATGAACAGCTTCTGAATGGACAATCAGAAACTACTTTGAAGTTGCAGCATGTCTTCCTACATGATCTGAGCACTCAATACTCGACCATGCTGCACTCTCCTTCATATTCACTCCTCTTTAGTCTTAACAAATAAAGCAAACAATGAGAATCAGTTCAAATCCTCCCATGCACAGAACTGATCGGGCCTTTCTTGATTCCTGCTCAATTCATTTCTCACTTCCAATATTATTTATAAATACATCCTGGAGTGTTCCTTAGAATACTCTAAGCTTAATAAGTACTCCCATAAAGCAGACACTTCCTGCAGTTTTGCTCATGTCTACAGTCCTTGCATCCTGTTCACTCGATCCTGAAGGACGCTACACTTCAAAGCTCACATGTAACGTATATCCTTAAGAAGAATAAGATCAAAAACCCTGCAAGCACATAATACAGACAGCAGCGAGGAGAAAAAATACCCAAGAATCAGTTTCATAAACCTTATTCTCCACCACTAGGGAATTTCCATCATCTGTACTATTCATGAAGAATATCAGTCTAAGCTTGCTGGTTATACAGGACTTAAGACCATTAAGATCAACCCCTCACACACACAAGCTGGTTTTAACACTGTGATACATCGCCATAATGCATCTTTAACTAAGAAAAATGAATGAATCCTTATCCACCTCAGTGTTTTCACATTCAGAGAGCTCATCCAGTCATCCTTTGAATATAACCAGCAAGCCCAACTGCAGACCATGCCTTGGACAAACTAGTCCAGGGATATCTCCAAAACAAATTCCTCTCATTCCTGATTGACTCCACCTCCAAGTCAGGAAGAAATTCCTGCCTATACAACGAATTATGGCTTTGTTTGAGAAAAATACATTGTAAAGGAATAAATCGCCACTAAACTACAAAGTTCTCTGGAACTCACTTAACACTGTCAACTCTAAGAGTTACGACTCACAAATGCCACATGTACAGACTATTTTACTAATCTTTGTACTCTTATAGTGTTTTAATATAGCGCCCATTTTTAAAACAAAGCCATCCCTAGAGTAGAGATAATGCCATTTTTTCTTAGCTCATCAGTCTTCCCATGGTCACGTCAATCTGTTTTGTTTGATTTTTAGTATTTCTTAGACTATCAAACATGATGCTTACTTTAAAAGCAAGAACTGAAGTTTTTAAGCAATTCATTGCTCAAAAGTAAGCTTATCCTTTAAAATCCTAAGAAAAGCTTGGATTATTTGTGATTTCACAGCAGAGTGGTTCACAGCCAAATGCATCAATAGCCATCAACTGCTTCTCTAAAGAAAAATATTTTTCCGCCATACCTTAGGTGTTAGATCAGATCGCTCTTGAAGTTTGTATGTCTTGGAGAAAATAAGTCTGATTATCCACAGAATTAGAATTCCTTCCAAAATAAGATGGTAAGCAGGAGCCTAAAAATAAAGCACAAAAATAAGTCTAAACAGAGTTCTATTTGAATCAGTTTGACATTTTGCCAATTTAGACTCCACCAGTTACGCTCTTAGAAAATCAAAGCTGATCATCAGCTGATAACGTATTTTCACTAAAACTTACGTTTACATGAAAGTGTACTGCTTCACAACTACTAAATGTAGCTGTTAACTCCAGTACGAATGGACTTATTCTACTCTTTAATGGCACAGTCTAAACTGATAAGCAGTTTCAGTTCCACACATGCATATCAACTGAATACTCACTGAGTAAAACTGAGTAAAAGCACTGCAGATAAGCCCTAAGGGTTGCACTAGTGTTTGTGAGGGCAGAAGATTTTCACAGTAGACAGTTTCCAAGAGCTCTGTTACATCTATACATGCCGACTTCACCCTAGGTTCTTAAAACTCAAAGCCTACCAGCAACAGCAGCTACTACTATTTACAAAAAGAGACCTAATCGGGTCCACAGCACCCATTTTTGTGTTAGCTTCTTTGGATGCTGGGACGGAGGAAGGTCAGCTGTCTCTAGCAGCAGAGCCAGTTTAAGGTCCTTGTGGAGTTATGGCATCACTACTTGGCATCTAGTTTAAATGACAGGTTTGATTACTCCATTTCAGCAAGGCCACAGCCTACACCGTGGACGCCTACTGTTTTTATAAGAGGCAAAGTGCACGCACGTTACTGCACACCATCTTCATCTAGTGGAGAAGCTCCCACCCACCAACAATTCCTGGTGGGCTCTGACACGCACATGAAGTGAAACAATGCACCAAACGCCCATAAACGAAAGGAAACTGAACACAAAGACGGAGTTCTATGTCATGTCCATGTGAAAAAAATTAAACTACCACTTGTAGAGTACTTTTCAGTCCATAAGCTTTAAGAATACATCTGTAATCTCGATAGCTGAAGAGTACATGGTATAGAAAAAGCAAAAGTCCACACAAACTATGTTTTTCAGGGGCTACGATTAACCTAAATTCGGGGCACTAGGCTAGCATCAGCAGATAAGCACACACACAGATATACCAGCACACACATATACACCACACACCTGCACACACACATATATGTATGTATTATATATTACATATATTTTTAACAGAGACGAACGCGGATCAGCCGAGGCGGACCCCGCCGCGTCCCTCCCAGCCCACCAGGGGCTGGGGGCTGTCCCCGGCCCCCTCCACGCCCCGTCCCCCCGCGCCCCGCACCTCGTAGAAGGCCTGCACCATCTCCACCAGCACCCACTGCTGCCCCACGCCCACCGCCGCCGACATGGCCGCCGCCGCCGCCGGACCGCTTCCGCCCGGTGCGCCCTACGCCGCGGCGTCAGGGGCGGGGACGCGGCGCGGGGGCGGGGCCGGGGGCGGGGGCGTGGTTAACGCGCGAGGGGGCGGGGCTAGGGCGTGAGGGGCGGTTAACGGCCGGCCGCGGGGCGGTTTAACCGCCGGTAGCTGCCGAGCTGAGAGCCCAGAGCCTTCGGTTTGGCGCGTGTGGATGGGTCGTGGAAGTGTGTTGTTGAGGTGGACGGCAGCAGCTAAAGCCGGGGTGCAGGGGAAGTAGCCTTATGGGTGAATTCAAGTAATTAGGGCGATCGCAGCTCCCAAGAGCCGTGCTGAAGCGAGCAGCTGTGAAAGCCGGGTGTCGCTGGGTGCGGGTGGGCAGCCTGAAGGAAAGCAGTAACCGCGATGAGTTTGGTGGAGAGCAGCCAGGCGAGTGGATGTGGATGAGTCCCTGCGTGAAGAATTTGAGTG
Source organism: Anser brachyrhynchus (assembly GCF_964034855.1). Lineage (NCBI taxonomy): Eukaryota > Metazoa > Chordata > Aves > Anseriformes > Anatidae > Anser > Anser brachyrhynchus. Next base: position 43,537,431 of record NC_137697.1, read on the forward strand.
CCTGAAAGGCAGGGGAGAGGAGTGGGAGCTGCAGAGAGGTTCGCTTCAGAAGCGAGTTAGCTCTCGATGAAAAGGCAACAAAGGGTGTCGCTGTTAAAGGCAGTGTTTGGGAGCTGCTTCTCTGAAGCTTCTGGGGCTTCTTGTGGCTTCTGATGATTGTCTGGGAGGGCACTGTGCAACTGCCTTCCTTGGGGCTTCACTCAGTAGGTTTCAACGTGGTTACAAAAGGAAAAGCTGGGGTGGCTGTTGATTAAACAGAAGACAGTGAAACCTGGGTGGTGTGGGCTAATGACAAGCAAGCACTAATTTAAGAGGTTTTAGAACAGAATTGTTAAGATCATCAGACTTCATTGTGATTGCCGATTAATATTTTTCTTCTCCCCCAGTTTCTGAACTTAATGATATACTTCTGAAACTCCAGGCTTTACACAGTCTAGAGAAAAATGTGGTTTGAGGCTACCTCCAGAGTCAATACAGAGACAATAAATGTCCCTTTATTATTTTAGCTGCATGAAGATTATTCTGTTCACTGTTAAGTGCTTCTGTGGCCATTGCAACATGCTGGAGAGGAGTCCTGGGCTCTTGGGAGACGGCTGCTACTACCAGCCTGAAAGAAAGTGTCTGGTATGCATCCCAGTCCCAAACTGCCCCCCAACGAGTAGGCCACATTAATCGTCTTGGTGGGCTGCAGATTAAGTTACCACCCTGCTTTCAACATCAGGTTCTGACTTTCAAAATGTTTGACAGATATGTGTGTGATTGGGAGACTAAAAAAAAAATCATTTTGTGAGACACTGGGAGAGTTGTTTCCAGCTTGAAATACAGTGAAGTTAATAACATACCAACCAGTAATTCTTCTGGCAGTGAATTCTGAGTTCCTGGTCTGGATTATCTTAAGGCTGGGCCTCTTGTAATAATGAGCCTACTCCTATTGTTCAGTATTTTCATTGTTCCAACACAAGGCAACTGCTACTAATTGCTTAAGGCTGCTATACTTCTGAGAGCAAAAAAGAGGGGGAGGTGAAGGAAGAAGTCCTTTACAGTGGCAGTTTATGGTCTGGAAGGAAGGGAAGAGGGAAAAAGACTTGAGTCTGTCTCTGAATTTATAGTCCCAACAAAACCTATTGATAGCACCCGTTGGAAATTCCTGCTCCTGAAGAGTCAAGTTTTGTCTTCTCCCATATCCTCCAGTTGCACAGTATTCCTAAACTGCTCTTCTTCTAGACCTTCCTCTCCACTCACTTCCAACGCCCTGCTCTGAACTCCTAGCTCAAATTTCCCAGGTCAGCACTTGCGTTCTGGTTACTGTCAGTTCTTTTCAGGTCACTCCAGAGGCAGAAAAATGGGACTTAACATGGTTATCAGGAATTGTATTTTTCATAAATTTCACTGAGGTGGACAGTGCAAGTTATCTTCTGCCTTCTTTGCCTCATTCCTTCTTCCTTTGGCTCATCCATTCTTATTCTGTCAAATCTGAGACAGAGAGTAGGGGCTGGAAGTGGAAGTGAGGGAATGATGTCTGCTGTCTTTCTACACTCTTGGATCTCACTCCTGGCTCCTATTGACCTTGTACATTATCAACAAGGAACGGGGGATAATGGCAGTAGGAAGTGTCACATAACTGTGTAGGGGATGGCAGTGCTTGCTGGCACCTACTTGTATTGCTGCTGTCTTGGAGATGTGCACATGGAGGGGGTGGTGGGAAGATGTATGTGAGAAACTGGTAGGAGTCAGTCCTGAGTACCTTTCACTTCCTCCCTGCCTCCTCAAAACACACGCACACAGAGGATGATGACAGGAGATTAGGGGCATAAGGGAGGCTTTGCACCATTCTTACACATTCTGTGTGACAAAACATTAGCTTATATTATTGTGTCCTTACTGTGCCTAGTTGTAACGTCCTGACTCTGTGGCTACCCTCAAAAAATAGTCACAGAGACTTTTCTTACAGCACTGGGAAAGCAATCCTGTATTGGCAAGGAGAACAGCAGGATAGCACTAGTTAGTCTTTTGTTGTTGTCTTGAAACCTGATCTCAACCAAGATGATGTTGGAGGCAAACAGAAACTATCCCAAGTCAGTTGGGAGCTTAGGCTTAAACCCCAAAAATATGTCCCAGCTCCTAGTGGGAAGGAGAAAGATGTTGCAAGAGAGTTCTGTGCAAGTGCCAAGAAGAACTTGAATATCAAGTTCCACAATTTACCTGACATGCAAGGAAATAATTGTTCACAAGGCAAGTGGAGCTCAAGATAAATTTCGTATTATCTCAAGCCATGCGCCACTGCATGTTGGAAATGTGCTTAATCCTAGTTCTACAGCGAATTAGCTCTGGATTAACTTCACCAGCGGAAAGCTGTTTTTAGATCTGCCTGGGAAACATCTGGTGACCACAAGCTTTGACACACAACTTTGTGTGGGAGTAAGGGCAGCTCCTGCTGCATTCTAGCTGTCCTAAGCTATCACGGCACCCTGAACAACTGCAGTGACAAAAGTGACAGAAAGTGGAAATGCCATACAACAAGGACCAAATGTGACCTCAACTGCTAGGAGCTAATAACTATTGTAATTATCCAGAGTGACCACAGTCTTCTTTTTAAAGCATTTTCAGCCAAATGTAGACCTTTGGAGCAAAAAACTAACTTCTCACGAAGGTGGATGTAGGCATGGCACTATGCCTCCTGCTTATGCTTCTCTTCAGTGCCCAGGTGGGCTTGGCAGCACCAGGCTTAACACTTGTTTCCCATAAATGGCAGAGTTAAGTGTCTTAGAAGTTGACAGCAGATAGGCCCAACCCTGTGATGACTGAAGAAAACTTATATGAGGAACTTGTAAGAGCATCTTAGCCAAGCTGCTAGGATCACTAACAGCACAGACACCGTTTAAATGGGAATATGTGCCTTACAGAGAGCCAGCTACCCATATGCAGTGTTGCTGTTGCTAAACCAGATTTTCTATCTTGTGTGGTTAAATCCCACATCTCTCTGATTCAAGGCTTCAGATATATTCAGGTTGGGGATTTGCAAGCCAGAACTTCCTCCTGGACTGATCGCCTGTGCGGCAGAGGGAAAGAGATGGATGTCTCACCTGTTCCTCTACCCCACCTCAATATGCAGCTGATGTCCATCTTTTACTACAAAAGATTAGTCCAAGCAACATTCCGTTTACTTGTTTTAGAAACACAAGTACTATGTTAAATAGGGCAACTTGGAATTTGTTCTCTTTGCTTCTTTTTGTCCCACCTTTTTCTCACAGTGAATTGTCTGTTTGCTGTTTCTCGCAGTATGTTTGGATGAGAAACACGGCAGACATGATGGGCAAACTTGTACCCAAAGTCTTTCTAATGACCCCAGGGGTCAATACTGGGTCCAGTCCTGTTTATCGTCTTCATTAAAGATCTGGATGGTAGCGTAGAGTGCATCCTCAGTAAATTCACAGATGACGCAAAACTGGGGGAGAGTGGCTGACTCACCAGAGGGCTGTGCTACCATCCAGAGGGACCTTGACAGGCTGACGAGGTAGGCCAACAAGAATCTCGTTAAGTTCAGCAAGGAGAGGTGTGGAGTCCTGCAACTAGGGAGTAATAGCTCCAGGCACTAGGACATGCTGGAGGCCACCCAGCTGGAAGGCTGGTCTGCAGAAAAGGACATAAGGGCCCTGGGTGATGTCAAGTTGAACAGGAATCAACAATGTGACCTTGCGGCTAGGAAGGTTAATGGTATTCTTGGCTGCACTGGACAAAGTATCACCAACAGGTCAAGAGATGTGATCCTTCCCCTCTACGCAGCATTGGTGATGCCACAGCTGGAGTACTGGGGCCAGTTCTAGGCTCCCCAGTACAAGAGGGACATGAAACTACTGGAGCAAGTTCAGAGGAGGGGTACTGAGATGATTAGAGGAGTGGAGCACCTGTCATACAAGGACAAGGTGAGAGAGATGGGCCTGTTTAGCTTGGAAAAGAGAAGACTGAGGGGAGATCTCATCCATACATATAAATATCTGAAGGGAGGGTGTCAAGAGGATGGAACCAGACTCTTTCCAGTTGTGCCCAGCGACAGGATGAGCGGCAATGGACACAAACTGAAGCACAGGATGTTCAATCTGAATATGAGGGGGCACTTCTTTACTGTGGGGGTGACAGAGCACTGGAACAGGTTGCTCAGAGGCGTTGTGGAGTCTCCTTCTCTGGAGATACTCAAAACCCACCTGGATGCCATCTTGTGCAATGTGTTCTAGGTGATTGATCCTGCTTGGCAGGGGTGTTGGACTACATGATCTTCAGAGGTCCCTTCCAACCTCAACCATTCTGTGATTCTGTGACATACTGGAAAGGGTCCAGTGGAGGGCCACCAGGATGACCAAGGTACTGGACCACATCTGAAAGAAGTTGCGAGAGCTGGGACTGTTCAGCCTGGAGAAGAGAAGGCTCAGGCAGACCTTATCAGTGCCTATTAATACCTGAAGGGAAGGTGCAGAGAGGACGGAGCCAGGCTCTTTTCAGTGGTGCCCAGTGACAGGAGAAGATGCAATGGGCACAAACTGGAATATAGGAAGTTACATCTGAACATCAGGGAGTACTTCCTTACTGAGAGGGTTGACAGAGTACTGGCATGAGTTGCCCAGAGAGGTGATGGATTCTCCCTCCTTGAGAATCTTCAAAAGCCACCTGGACATGGTCCTGGGCAACCTGCTCTGTGTGTCCCTGCTTGAGCGGGGGGGGTTGTCAAGATGGCCTCCAGAGGTCTCTTCCAGCATCAGCCATTCTGTGACTCTGTGATTCTCTAATGGAGTTAAAACAGGCTGACCCCATGAACTCTGAATCACTTTGTAAAGAATGTAAGTCAGTCAAAATAAATAATTCAGTATATTGTGACATACTATCATCTCTTCACATGCAAAGTGCTAAAACTGACTAGATTCAAATGTGTCTTTTCCAAGTGTTAAACGTCATAAAGTTACATGTCTGCATCAGACTGAAAGACTTTTGGTAGATGGAGAAGTAGTACATTTCATATGCTATTTTAAAATTTGGCCTAATGGACTAATGTAACGCTTCTTGCAGGTAGTAGGCCTAGCATGCATCATACGCAATGTAGAACTCCTGATCTGCAAGAAGGTGGGAAATAAAAATACAATTGGTGTAAGTTCAAGCCGTTGATTGGGGAGACAAGAGAAATCAAGAGGTTTGGCTCTGAAGCCTCATGTTCCACACCTCCTTCAACTATCATCCTGTAGGCCTAATGTCTTGAGAATGAAACTGGAAGAGAAGCAAAGGGAAGTTAACCCTGTGTCAGTTCAGCTTATTTACCTGAAGATTTGGACTCCAGACTAAAATGTCTAAGAAACTTTCTTGTCAGTAGTTTTTTCCATACTTTTTGTCATGTAAGTTTTAAAGGAGGATTTTGTGTCCTGTTCTCTTCCTGGAACTGCATATTTCTCATGCCAACTACATAAAAGGCTGTCTTCTAATGCAGCGTGAATAGCCTTTAACCTCTGTGTGGTTACAGAGAGGTCACACTGGTTTGTGCAAATGCCTCTGCTTTTACAGTACAGTTATCCAATGGCTGTCATCCATAAAAATGGAGTCTGTAATGAGCACTTTTACGGCAACAAGCAGTGAAACTATGATTTACAGATTATTCTGATGCCCAGAAACCTAGACATTGCAATGCTCAGAAGCACAGAAATGTGATTTATGCAGCCTTCACTTTGCATAGTTGCAACTAGATGGCTCAAAAAAAGGTCTCATTAAAAAGTATGTGAGCATAAATCTACCAGTCTGAGGTTTTAAGAATATACCCATGCTTTGGGTACTAGATGGAGGTGAGAATTTGTTTTTTCTAGTCAGATATTAGGATATTTTGAAGTAAGATAGTTCAATCCATTTTAATAAAAATGTGTCAGCAAGTACTGTGGATTTCATTTGCCTGCAAAGAATAGGCAGATAAGGAGGCAATTACACAGTCATGAGATCATAGGTCTGTATCTAACATGAGTTTCAGTTTCCAAAGAGTTCTTAAGTAATGTTCGTGGAAGTCTGTGCGGGATTGTGACTGTAAGTGTTCCCCAAAATTTGATGTTTAGAGTGTGGTCTAGATTCAGTGAACCTTATGGGAATGCTGCCTATGGGATGTGAAGACTTTTTGTTGGTGGTGTTTTTGTTTAGAATAAAATGGCAATATAGTCCTTGTGGCACAAAGAAATGCAAAAGATACTTACCTTCTAGCACTAGTCTTAATGAATTGGCTCTAGATTTGGTACCATAAATCCAGTTCCATGTCTTAAATTTAAATGCATGTTAAATCCATCCAGGTAGCAGATCATTTTCAAAGATTAACAACAGATTCATCCTTCTCCTTCTTTAGTTAATTGTCAACAAAACTTTCCGATGAAAAATAGAAAGGAACTATTATATTTTTTCAGGCCTTCAATATTGCAGAACTCAGATCAAAACCAGGGTGAAGTCGTGCTCTGTGCAATCACTGTTTTTCTTGGCCTGGGGAAAAAATGGAATGACAGCAATTAATTGCAGATTTCAGTAAAGGCGTCTTGATTGTAGTGCACATCGCTCAATTTGTGGTAGCTTCTTACATTCACTTAACATCATGGGGCATTGAAGTATTTTATTATCAAGTGGTGTCTTAACATCCTCAGGTTGATAGAACTCAATGTTTAAAGTTTTAAACATGACATCTTCACAATTTCCAGGAGTTTTTGAAGGCAGATTGTCTGTGAGAACATAATCTTTGTTTTTCCTCCTAACCGACTGTGTTTCCTTACTGATGTCTGCAGAATACTTAGTGCTCTCAGTAACTGCATTGTGCTGACTGTAGTAAGCATTGATTAGTAATGCCCTCGTTGACTTTGTGACACCTTCTGCAGGTGGTTTGGTTTGGTTTGGTTCAGCTTGTTTGGGTGTTTCTGCATTTTAATGATAATAGTGTGCTCTGCAGCGTGACTGTAAATCTCTTACTAGCATCCTTGAATTTAGAAATTTCAGATGGAGTTATCAGAGTAGAGAGAAGCTTGAAAAGTTATGGGAACTTCAGCATGTTAATGCATGGTTTTCACCATGGAGGAGTTTGTTTCCTTGAAGATATAGTTGTAGAATCACATGTAAAAGAAGCAACTCAATTTCAGCCAGAAAAATGCAAAGCGGTCATTTGCCAACTCGTGTTTCTTGCCAATGTACTGAAGTTCAGAAAGGCACTGTATTGTTTACAGATCCATGTAACACATACCAGCACACAAGCTGAAATTCTTTGCGGTTATAGGTAAAACGTGTGTGAATGTGTTGGCAGAGCTAGTCAAGTCCTACAGGCAACACCTTGCATATGTTTGCTACCCAGAGAGTTGCAACATAACTGCTCTGAATTCAGAACAGATGTGGTTAAAACATTTTTTGAATTGATACATTAGTCTTTCAAGCTCTGAAATTCTTACCTGGCTGAGTGAGGCCTGAGTGAAAACATAGTTCCCTCTTCAACTGTTGTTTCATAGCCAATTAGTGGAGTACAAACTGTGTGTTCTCCATTATTAAGCATCCATAGTCTCCCCAGATGTTTCACAAAAATAAGTAATTGTGAGCAGTTGACATCTAAAAGATAAAATAAACAGAATATAATGATAATCCCAAGAAATAAATTGAGTGAGAACCTCTCCACAGATCTTTCCCACACAGACTAAGTGTTGAAATGTATCTTTCAGAGGGCCCTAAACGGTAGGGTCAAGTAAGGAACTGAGGAAACAATGAAGTCCTTGTTAATGGGGTCGATGATGGCATTATAAGACAGATTCTGATCTTCCTCACAACTCTGAAAATCTAAGTGAAAGTCTGTAGGAATCAACAATATGAATAACTTGCTTCTGAAACTTTTCAGAATTTCCCAGTGCACTCTTCAGCATCTGAGGAATCACCAACTGCATGAAATATAATAAAAGCAAGGCCGGGTTCTGTACCTGGCACAGGGCAACCCTGGCTATACATACAGACTGGGGGATGAGAATCTGCAGAATAGCCCAGTGGAAAAGGATGTGGGGCTTCTGTTTGAGGGCAAGTCACATATGAGCCAGCAGTGTGCCCTGGCAGCCAAAAAGGCCAACCATTTCCTGGGGTGCATCAGGCACGGCACTGCTAGCCAGTCAAGGGAAGGGGTTGTCCTGCTCTGCTCTGCACTGGTGTGTCCTCACCTTGAGTGCCGTGTGCAGTTTGGGGCAGTACAGCATAAAGAAGACATCAAACTATCAGAGACTGTCCAAAGGAGGACTACAAAGATGGTGAAGGGAAGATGGAGGGCAAGATGTATGAGGAGCAGCTGAGGTCCCTTGGTTTGTTCAGCCCGGAGCAGAGGGGGCTGAGGGGAGGCCTCATGGCGGCCTGCAGCTCCCTCACGAGGGGAGCGGAGGGGCAGGCGCTGAGCTCTGCTCTCTGGGGACAGCGACAGGACCCGAGGGAACGGCATGGAGCTGGGACAGGGGAGGGTCAGGCTGGGTGTGAGGGAAAGGTTCTGCACCCAGAGGGGGGTCGGGCACTGGGACAGGCTCCCCAGGGCAGTGGTCACGGCACCGAGCCTGCTGGAGTTCAAGAAGCATTTGAACACCACTCTCAGACATATGGTCTGATTTTTGGGTGGTCCTGTGTGGAGCCAGGAGCTGGACTTGGTAGTAGTAGTAGTAGTTCAACGGTAGCATAGCTTCTGTATGACGTTTGCATTGGAAGACAAGCCTGCTGCACATGGTTGTGAATGTCAGATGCGGAATTCACTGCACAATTTCAAGTGAAAAAACTAGCACAACTTAGCTTGTGCTCCCTCTCAATGTTTTCTCTTAATTATTCCTGATTACCCTAATAGATTTTCCCTTCCCTCGAGAGAAAAGGAAATGACTGCAATTTTGCAGCTATAATGGTAGGATATTTAAAATATAAATTCCCATTTATACCATTGTTTCACTTAGAATTCATATTAAAAATAGGACATCTGATATCTTAGAACAGTCTTCTGAGAAATGTGGTATATTGATGTTTCTCTAGACTTTTTGTTGTTGTTGTTTTTGTTTCAGAAAACAAGCAAACAACCTAGTTTTCAATTGCTATTTTTCATAGTGACTTTTATTTCTATACACTTGGGTTATATTCTTACTAATTTAAAAATATGACACTAGCCTTAATTAACATGTAAGATGATAAAACATCTTAAATCAAGTGTTCTTTGCTTAAACAGCAAATGTAACAACTCTTCAAATATTCTTATTTATTTTTCCAGAAGACAGGAAAGAAAAAACATGTTCACTGTCTGTGTGGTTATCGAACAAAGAAGTATGAGGTAAGAGCTTTCTTGCCCCTGCTAGTACCCATAACAGAGACCACTGATAGATGTAATTGCAAGTGCTTGATTCTTGTGGGGAGGAGCTTAGCTAGAGAAAAATTTGACAAATGCTTAGTTCTTGCAAAAGATATTTTTTGCTAAATTTCTGTGAGGGAAAAAAAAAAAAAAAACAACAGCTTTAAGAGCTTTGACAGTTGCTATCAAAACCAGTAAGTAAATTAATCCAGTGACTATCCTGGTAGGTTTGCTGTATCTTTCAGTTTTCAAATCTGAGTACCTTCTGTACCTGGGAGGTAAAAAGTCCTGATTCCTTGAGTCATGTCTGTATTTATGTAGAAAAGAAAAGGAAATTGGTACATTCTGCTGCTTTTTCCTTCAGAAGTTCCTTGGATATCTGTGTTCATTTTTGGGATGCTGTAATGTTACCTGTGTTTCCTTCTGCTCCAAGCACAGCTGGTGAAACAACACTCATATACTGTTAAATTGCCTAACAGTCTTATCATGAAAGCAGTGGTTTGTGCAGCAGGAGTCTTTACAGTCAATTCATATTTCAAGGCTTTTTGTGTATGGATCACATCAGGAAATGAGCGAGACAATAAGAATTTGGAATTGTGGTACCAGCATTCCCAGACACATTTCTTTATTCCATATGGAGAAACAAATGTGTAAAAACCATTTGCAAAACTATAATATATTTTCCAAGTGATTTTTCTGTTAAATATTTTAACCAAAATTGGACATGTGTGGCTAGCTACAAAAATAAGGCCTTTTTTCCCCCTTAACCACGCTTCTCTTGCCTCATACAGTAACTTGTGCAAAACATCTGTACCAGATTTGTTGTTCCTAGGAATCTGCAAAAGCACACTGCAGGGTCTGAAAGAACATCATTACTGGCTAAATCCTGAGCCCCCACCACCAAGGCAATTCTTGGTGAGTGGTGTAAGTCTTCCATAACTCCACTGAAGTAGCTCTGACAGCTAACAGTGGCAGTTTCCTGTAACTGACTTAGGAGGATTACTCCTGCTTCCCCTGACTTAGAAAGAGCTGTACAGTTCTAATGCCTAAAGCTGTAAAATTATGCTTTTTTGAAATAGTGCAACACTCAGAAATGAATTCAGCTACCCTAAGAAATGCTGGGTCATCAAATGAGACATCAAATTCAGAACCTCACAATATTTTACTGACTTTCTGGTCTATATCTAACCTGCGAAAACCAGGATCTGAGAATGGATACTTAGGTGCTCAATTATGAAAAATAAGTAATGTGTTAGAGAGGAAATGCATTTAAATGCAAGTCAAGAAATACCAATGGAGTGTCTTTCGTAGATTTGCTCATGATTTCTATGGGAAATTGACAAAGTTAACTAAAAAGCATCATCCTAATTTTCTTTGTTTGAAAGCATGAAATGAAAACTGAATTGAGATTCACAGTTTTTTTGACATTTCCTCTTACTCCTGTATTCTTGCATTTAAGTACACATAGAGGCAACTAATTTTTGCATTTTCATAGACCCTTGTGGAGAACAAAACATTATGCTGTTCAGCAGATGAAAACTGTTCGTGTAATTTTGCATGTTAACGTTTTTTTAGAAATGTAAAGTGATGGACATAGGGAGACATCTGCTGCCAGTGAGAAGCAATGCGCTGAAGCCACAGTGCCAGAATTTATGCAACAGTGTTGTAGGAAAGTAAAAATAACAGAGGTGGTTATGCATATCTTACAAGTTTATGCCAGAGTCCATGAAAGATTGGGGGTGGGGGTAGGGGGAAAGTTCTCCCTTCCTCCCTTCCTCCCTTCCTCCCTTCCTCCCTTCCTCCCTTCCTCCCTTCCTCCCTTCCTCCCTTCCTCCCTTCCTCCCTTCCTCCCTTCCTCCCTTCCTCCCTTCCTCCCTTCCTCCCTTCCTCCCTTCCTCCCTTCCTCCCTTCCTCCCTTCCTCCCTTCCTCCCTTCCTCCCTTCCTCCCTTCCTCCCTTCCTCCCTTCCTCCCTTCCTCCCTTCCTCCCTTCCTCCCTTCCCTTTTCAATTTCCCTTTTGTGTGTGTGATAGGGAAGACAAGCAAGAAGGCATGATGAGGTAGCTGGAAAACCAGATCTTATTTGTTGATTCATTTATCTCAGAGCTGTAAGAAGGGCTTGCTCAACCACATGCTTCAGCAACTGGCTGCAGTGACAGTTTTGTTTTTTGGTACAGTTGTTGCAGTTCCTAAAAATCCTGAAAGGTCTTGTATTCAGCCAAGCAAGGCTCAAGTCTAACACTGGATGGAGCCTACATGGAATAGCTGTGCCCTGCTCATCAGCAGGAGGATCACAAATTTTCCTGTTTGAGTCTGACCTAGTACTGGTCCTGTCACAACTAAATTTTTTAAATATATATGAGTTGCTAGCAGTCTTGAGCCAGTCCCAGCAAATATACCAATGGGTAAAATTAGCAATAATACTGGCAAACTTTTCTTAAATCTGTTCAGTGTGGAATGGAATAAATAAATCGTCAGAGACATTTTATACCAGGTGCACACTGATATTTCTCTGGAAAAGCTATCCACTGTTTATTCCTGGTACCTCCTCTGTAGTTATATAACCTTCCAGTGACACAGTTACATTGGTTTTACGTGTGGAAAATCTGTACCATGGTGTCTGTCGTTAGGCAACTGCTGAAACATCTTTCAGAAATAATTTACGGTTTTTTTTGAGGTGTTTACTCATCATGGTTGCTAAAAAAGTCCTATCAGTCAAAGTAGTCCTATTAATAAGGGCATTTAACCTAAAAGTCAAGAGGCAAACAAGATACTGTAAAGAGAAACGGAAGACATTAAAAATAATTGTGCTTCTCACATCTGCCCTAGGGATTTTTCAAATACCTTTCAGCTTCCTAATGTCAACAAATGCTCAGTGTATTCACTATCAGAATTGTAACATGATACCAGTGCTCCAAACTCCATGCAGCTGGCTGTTTGTTTGTACATATATATATATATGTATGTTTGGGTTTTGTTTTGTTGTTGTTTTAAAAAAAAAATCAAACACACCCCTCCACTTCCCTCCAACCCATAGTCAAAAAACATCAACAGCAAAAATTAAAGGAGAAGGTTCAGACCCACACCCCTTGCTAGATGATCTTCTTAGATTGCTGCTGTGATTACACACATTTCCTGTAAAAGTATGATGAGTCATTAATGACAGAAAGAGGCTGCTTATACCACAACATAAGCCTACCATAAACACTGTACATGGAGCTGAACCTTAATGCTGTCTAATAATTGAATTTGATTCAATTATTCATGCAGCTGTGCTGGAGCAGCAGCATGCTCTGACACCCACAGAGGGAACACTACCAGCTATATGATGTTTGCCTGGCGAAGTCTGAATGAATTTAACTTTTTGGGGCCAAAGCACAGGTAAATTAACTTTCCATACATGAAAGAAGAGAAAAGGGGGAAAGGGAAGAGAAGGGGAGGGAAAGGGAGGGGAGACTTTTTCTCCCTGGGGAAAGGATGAGATTCCAAATAACGTATGGCCAATGTCAGCCACTGTTTTAAACCTAGAAAGAGCTCAAATACAGTGGGGGTATGTGCTGAGTGACAACATGCAGGCAATGGCATGGTAGTCTTCTCCAGGTGATTTCTGAGGGGTTGCAAGGTGTTGTAAAGGACAGACTCACCACTGCTTCAGAAAGCTTTCACACTAAGGTTGTGGGGAAACAATGTGTTGAACTGGGATTTTGCTGTGTAAAGAATAATTCATTCATTGTCTATTTTATTATCCAAGTCATAGCAGTTGGCTCACAAACACTCCTTAGCTGTTTATCCCTTTAGTTTATATTATATTTTGACATGTTATCTTGGCCTTCATTGATATTTTTTCTTGCCATTTTTATTGCTTTTGTTTATTTCAGGAGCTTGGAGGAATTCTGTGATATTTTCCCCTTCTGCACTGTTGATCCACATTCTAGTCAAATAATTATTTAAAAGAAAAAAAAAAAAAGGTCACGAAAAGTGGGGAAAATATTCCAGTTGCCAAATTTCAGTTTTGGTAATGAGTGGGGGCCAGAATGAAAAGCAGGCTGTTATTAAATTTCAGGCCCAGTTTTCAGAGTTCAACAGTCAAAGCAGTTCTCCATTCAGATAAAGCATGAAATGTGCTTTATATTTTCTTATGAGATGGTAAACATGAATGTACTAAAGCCATTAATGTCCCAAACTCATTGTTTTTTAACTTGATCAAACTGCCAGCTATATTATATTGTCAAGAGCAATGCTTCAGTAATACTTCAGAAAGTAATAAAAACTTGCTGAGGGAAGAAGATCAAGCTAGAAAGGACTAAATGCTAACACCATAATCTCACTGGAAAAATATTATTCCTGTATCTGACCTACTACCCTACATTCTTCCTGTGGCTAGTAATTCAATCCTTACTGTCCTGCTGTGAGGCGTGTTTTCTTACCCACGAGACCTTCCCACCCTTTTCCAGTATGTACTCTGCTTTTTGATTATCATTCCTCACCCTCCCAGGATTCATATGCATCTCTTAAGACATCTTGCTCCCCGGATAAAAGCTTAGTTTCCATATCTATGTTCAAGCATACTAATTACTTTTCTCTTTGACCTCTTGCAAAACATTAGCTAAAGATGTTTTGAGCAACTTCTGCAATTAGTCATGCAGTGACATTGCTTTGCCTCTATTTTCTCTAGTCTTTTAGAGCTGCTGTAACTGTGTCTGATCCATCATTTCCCAAAAGCATTGGAGAGTATCCATATTAATCTCATAGCTATTCAAAACTCCAACTGTGAAGCGGTGATTAAAAATATCTTACCTTTGGACTGGCTTAGTTAGGGCCAGGCTTCTATGGTTATGCACATCTTTCAAGACTATGTAAATGCTTTTAAATAACATCATTCAAAAGCGACAGTGTGAAATAGTAATATCACATTATCAGAGGGTAGAAGTGCTTAAAAAGTGATACTGTGTAATTTGTGACTGAGCTAGATCGTTGCCTTATGAGCGCAGAGTATGAGATATCCTTGTACACTTGCTGTGTATGTACACAAATCAGCCAGTCTTAGGATGCAGTTGCATCTGTTTTCTTACAATGTTGACTGTCCCAGGTTGTCCAATTGGAAAATTCAGTGGATTCATCTGAGCTGTTTATTTTATAGTACTGACTCCGTAAGAAATAATCTTCATTTTTCCTTAAATAATTTTGGTTGGATGGGACTTTGAGCAACCTGGTTTCGTGGACAGTGTCCCTGCCCATGGCAGAAATATTGAAATTAGATGATCCGTAAGGTTTCTTCTGACCCAAACTGTTCTATGATTCTAATTTACCTAAAAATATTTAAGCTAACTGTCTCAGAAATGGGATTGGTGATGCCGCCAGTCATTACATATTGTTTAAAAAAAATGTATCTTGAATTTAACATCAGTCTTAATGAAAATATTTCTGGATTTAATTTGAGTTGCAATCCTTTGACATTGCAGCATGATACTGAGCTGAACTAGATTTGAGTTTGGTACGTCAGATATTGTTTTAATGCTATAGAATAAGATTATTAGTAGAAATATCAACAAAAGCCTGTATAGTATCTGTCTAATGTATACCTGGGACAGAACAACAGGGTGTCCCATTCTCACAGAAATGAACGTCTTGCTTTCTCATGGACTAGTTTCCCGTATCTTTTTTTTTTTTTTTTGTACTCAAAGTATCTGTGTCAGTACTTCTCACAGAACTTTGATGGACTTTGTACAACAACCTAACTGTAATGGGAATCTACAAGTACTGCAAAATGCATGGAGCAAGGAGCTTCGTATAAATTAAAGGGAGGGAAAAAAAAAACAATAAAAAACACAACAACAAAAGACACCTACAAAAAAAAAACACACCACCATTGCCTCTTCTAAATGTCTCAGTAGATCATCCTCTGCCCAGTGCCAGCATAGAACATTTTTTCTGGTTAGGCAGCTGCAGTGCTGTGACACTGTGTTTTGCAGACCAATCTGTCCATCTTCCACCCTGTCAATTATATTCAGCTGTTGTCACATTGCTCCCTTTTATTGCTAGCTGTTTGGGGCAAGGATCAGCGGGTTTTTAGAAAGGGATGTTGCCTAGTTACAGTGTAAAAGAAGAGTCAATGCAAAACCAGGAGCTCTTGTGTGCTACTGCAGTAGCAAAAACATAGCAAGGGGAAAGTGCCAAAGGATTAGCTATTTATAGGTGTTTTGACCACCCCAAAGGCACACAGGTTATGCAGCTGTGTGCGTTTGCACTTCTGAATTAGTATCTGGCTTGAAAATCCAATTTACCTTTCTCTGCAGTGACTGAAAAGAGAGCTTCCAAAAGCTTTATCTTCCCTCATTTGATAGCTGGCCATTAAGACAGCGTATTCTAAGAAGGAGCTGTTTGTCATGAAGGGCAGTCTCATTTTGTGTACTAGCCCAGTCCTTTTCCACTCTTTTTAACCTTTATTTTTCTAAACATCAAATAAGAAATCCACCAAATATCATACAAGTACATTGGTATAAGGAGAACTCTAAATGTTGTCCTCTAAGTCATAATTACTGTCCTAAAATGAAGTTTTATCCTGCCAGTATGTTGGAAGCTATAGCAGAACAGGTCATCTTCATCTTCCTCTCTGCTTTCAGTTGAAAATGCACAGACAGCTGCTGCTGAACTTCTGCATATTAGAATGGCCAGTTTTGGGTAGCCTTCATATTCTGGGCAGGAAGCAGCAGTTAATTCCTCAAACCATGTATGTATTTTAACCAACAGTAGGGAGTCGTAGTCAATTTAGTATTGTGGTTTAATCTAGCAGTGTTTGTAAGTGAACATCCATTTATGTGTGAATTACTAAAATGAGGAATTAAATAGCTGAAAAGCTAGAAAGGGTTGTGCTACTCACCCTAATCTAAACAGAAGTGTGATTTCAGGAGCTAATAATAAGGTTTACAAGACTCTGAAGTGAAATCATTAGGCTCTGCAGTTGTGCAATATTTCTTCCTGGTCTTTCTTGATGTCTTTCGTGAAAACTTATGCAAGGAGAGATGTAACTGGAAAGTGATTAAAATGATCTAATGACATTGCTATCTTCTATTTCTATAGTTACTTCCCAGCTTAAAGGGAAAGAAGTGTTACTGACAAGTAACAACGTGCATGTGCATTGAGAGTTGACATTCCAGTCTTACAAGCTTTCAAGCCTGCTGATTTGAACCTGATAGAACCCTGCACATTTCACACCATCAGAAATTAGCTCATTTTTGTTGTTTATTTTTGTGATTACCTGCCCTACCTCAAATATATATTAAGTCTATGTCACAAGAGATCAATTATGTACCACCAGGGAAAGGAACTAGAGCAGTCAGATCTAAACAGAATTACATACTCTTAGTTTCAGTTGCTCTTTTTTTTCCTCAATAATTATTTTTTCTCTAATTACCCACTCTTGCAAAACAGTGATGAACTGACTTCATTGCATCGGGATTTACTAAGGCTTTTTTTCTGTATAATTGGAGTCATAAGTTTTTGCCACTAGAGAGCAGATTTGCACTATAAAGTGTAGTGTGCTTACAGAGAAATGTCAAAGGACTGAGCATATAGCATCCTGTAAATAATACCTTTCAAGTGCAATCACCTGGTAATGTGCATGTATGCCTGTTTTCTTTCTTGGTCACAAATGGTCTTTAAACTCTTCCCTGATTTTTATAAATTGCTTCTTTTGGAGACTGTAATGGTTGAATATTTTGCATGTTTCAGGACGCTGGTGGAACTTTAAAATTCTCTTCATACAAATCTCAAATTCTGGAAAGAACTGAATATTCAACAGAGGGAAGCTTAATCCTGCTTTGAGTATACTACCCTGGTAAATGTTGTTTGGATGAATGGAGAGTGATCAGCTCAAATTAGTTTATGTCTAACTCTTAATTTTTTTTTCAGTCTATTGAATCAACCTTTCTTTACTTGAACTTTACATTAAGCCATATTTAGAAGCAACCTGAAAACCCCTCTTGGCTGTTGAGGCATTCTGATATCCGTATAGTGAGGGTGTGATTTTATAATATGTTTTCAAGCTTGTGGAATATCTAAAAGGGCCAAAGAATTTGCAAATGCAGAAAAGGGAAGCTCAGAAACACTGTTTGTTGTCTGAATACCCAGTAAAATACAATATTTGGGGTTGAATCCTCTGTCTATTAGAATCAGTAGTTGGCATAATACTTTGGTAAATATAGTGGTAAGTCCAGATGTTATTGTTGGGCAAATATGCTCTCACCTATTGCATCCCTTAATAGAGGAGAAATAATAGATATCAGAAGTGGCATTCAGGGTGTTCTTGCTTCACTAGCTCATGGGTAGAAAAATGCTGCTGGATAAGTTCACAAACTGACACGGTCAATGTAATGACCAAGTTTTATGACTACCCATGACACATCCCTTTCACTGTTTTAAACATGCAGTGCATACTCTTCCTTGTGCAGTTTGTTGAATGTGTTAGGAGCACAGCTTGTAATATCCTATGATCAAACACTGCAGAATATTTTTTCATATGCTTAAAGAATTTCAACAGTGAAATTTTCTTCTATTCCAATCTTTTCATTGGGTTCTGTCACCTGAACACCCATACCTCTGAAAGAGACAGTATTATATCTCTGAAGATTTAAAAAAAGATCTGTTTCAGAGGCACAGAACATTTTAAATCTCTCATGATCTCAGATAGCATTACATTATGGATTCTAAGAAGCACACAGAGGGTCTAGCCCATACTGGAATTGTGTAGCTGTCTATGAGGTGTCTATGAGCTGTCTATGAGGTGTGGCTTGAATACTAAAAGCTATTCATTTTTTCAGGTTTAAATTCTGTGAGTTATGCATGCAGCTGATTGAGAGAAAAACTCATATCACTTAATCTCTTTAAACTCAAAAAATGGATTAACATATTCTTGTACATTCTCACTCATACTTTTTCTGTGTTTTGGCTGAAGATCTTGTGAAAAGCATCAAATTGTATTAGGGTGGTATGTGTAAGACGTGACTGTGAAAAAGAATTGAAATGCACGTCCTAGGAAACCTTCAACTATAAGAATTTATGTAACTCAAATATTCTGACATGCTGTTGCACCACATCTGTCTTCCCAACCATACTCTTGATATTTTTGCTTTTGTGATATCTAGTTGCTAGTGGAGAACAAGATGACCAGGAACAGAAGGCATGTCTCTCTACTGCCAAGGAAGAAGCTGCTTGTTGGCTGCTGTACAATAGATAGAAATTATATCAATGCTGTTTAAATATCATGGCTTACATGATGTTGTAATAGCATTTTAAGCAGGGTTGAAGGTAATGATGAGTAACAGAGCAGAGTGGAGAGATCCAATCCTCTTCAGCAGTTCAGAAAGAAAGTAAAAAAGAGTCATCGGATGTGGCTCAGTCTTGTCATATGGCATGCAATGAGATGATGTGTCATTTGTTTTCTTCCCCAACCACCAAACAGTACGTCTGCTTTATCATTCCATGTGGTTTGTTTCCCTAGTTGTCCTTTGTAAAACGTCCCATAAGTTTAAATAGTCTAGCTGGTGTCACTGTCCTTTATTTAGCGGTTCCTCTGCCTGTGACTGGGACTTGATTATTCTATAACTAGCACAGGCCTCCCACAGCAATAACCCTTTTTTTTTGATGTCAGCTGAGGCTCAGTGAGGAGAGAGCTGGCCTCCTCAAAAGCTGCCAACAGAACTAGTACGGCAGCTCAGGTGATAGCTGGTCATATTCCTGTTAAGAAAAACTTCTGTAAATATAAAATGAATATGGTTTGTGAATTATAAAATACATATATATTGTACAATATATAAATATAAATGTATTATGTAAAATATATTTATATGGTATATGTATAATACATAAAATATGAATATCGTTTATGTTTGACATATATGTGATTTATATTTTATATATACTTATAAAAGAAGAAGGAGCCTCAGCAAAATTCATGCCCATTTATGTCTAATTTGTCCATGTGAGGACTCTCAACTGAATTTGGATGGTGTGTTTTAAGATATTAGTACTTTGGTTACTTGCCATGTGTCAGTCCCTACTACAAGGATGGTAGTGTAAGTGTCTGATAGTTTGCGTTAATTTTGTGCCAAATCTGATCAGCTGGTCGTAAGTGTAACCAACTCATCAGAAGTCAGCTGTTGCCCTGAAATACTCATAGCAGTATAAAGTATGTTTAGTGTAAGCCAAAATGGTTCTTTAACAAATTAACTGTTGTTTGTGCACCAATAAAATCATATCTATGGTGCTGAGTAGGCAGTATGTAACCAGGCTTAATTACAGTTACTGCATGTGCAACTACCATTTCCTGCCCACTTTAACATTAGTCAGAAGCAAGTGGGACTGAGAGGGACAGCATTGTCTGTTTAGGGGCTTTATAACTGGAATTCTATTTATGGCCACCAACACAGTGGGAAATTCTGATTTCTCATATTACAACAGAAAAAAAGGAAGCAAAGCATAACTTCCTTCTGTCTTACACTATCCATCTCAGTTTTTTAATGCTTGCTACATTACAGAAGCTAATACGCTAAGCTTTATGATTTATTTCTGGTAACACGATATAGCAAATTTGTTAAGGCTGCTAGAAGTCAGAACGTACTTTTAACCATTTGATGGAGAAATGCCAGCCTAAATTAATTGACTGCTTAAAGTTATTAATTTACACAAGTTGGACAAAGGTAGGTTTGTTACGTGCCGTGACACTAAGTGCTGAAATGTAGTGGTTCATGGGAAGTGAACTGACCTGTGTAGTCGACTCTGAAGGAAGGTGCAGCTCTTAATGCTTTTTCTTCTACACCATTTGCCATTTCTATCTGTCCTCCTTAGTCCAGCTTTTGTTCCAAGATGAGCTTAGAATGGAAATGCTGAATTCAGACACCCACAGATTTTGAAAAAATAGATCTGCAACTAGTCTGAAGCTTCTGCTCACTACTGGAAAGTGTGATTTTTCTTTTTTCCTGTAGAGTCAACTCTTGGTATTCCAAAATGATCTCTGTGATTCATGGCAAAACAGTAGGGGATATTTTAAGCTTCTGAATGTTAATCAAGAGCTATCATTCAGTGACTTAGTTCCAGCTGAACAGCCTGGAAGAATTTCTGATTCTTTCTAACATCCCTGGTTTTGCTTGTATGCTAGAAATTTCCAGGAATTTGTCATACATCGACTTTGCTCTTGTCTTTTAGGACATATGGTGGCAGAGTGTGAAACAGTATATTACAAGCCTCCAGATAAAAGCACTTAAAGAAAGGTAACTCTGATCTTCTTCATATATTAATATTAATATAATAATTATCCAGAACCATTCACAGTAGGCTGTCAGCTGGGTTTGTTTCTTAGAACAGGAAGGTGACCAGCTGAAACTTCAGTAAGGAGCCCAGCCTTTTTCCTGGTCTTCCTCTAACGGCCTTTAGCCTTCAAACATAGTGAACATGGAAGACACAAGTTGTTGTACTTCTAGGGCAAGTACTTTGTTATAGAACTTACTGCATGTTGTTTTGTTTAAATTTATTTACTTTACCTTATGTTGATATTGGATAGAAGAAGGTCTGTCACACATGTGATGCTGCTTTTACTTCCTGTGCAGCAATTCAAGCATTGGCCTGGAACTCAGGAGGCTGAGGTTTTGATTCCCAGCGCAGCTGTAGCCTTGTGTCTCATTCTCATTTCCCTCTCAGAGACAAGGAGATAATTTTACTTCTCATGGAAGACATGTCATATGACTGTAAGGAACTCGTGCTAAAGCAGCAGCAAAGACAGTTAACATTGACTACACGATTTAAGTGTCTGCACATAGAGGAAGAAGAAAGATCATAATTCTTGCTTTATTTCATAGATGTTTAAGGACATTGAAATAAGTGTCGTATCTGAAGCATGAGAAGAATATTCCCCACAGATGATATATTTTTCTTCAAACTTTCTTAGAATTGAAAGCATAAAAAAATAAAATTGTAGCTGAAACAATTTTATTTGAAATACCATTATATTTTTACACTGTTTATCAAAGATTAACAGCAGGCTTTCTAAACAATATTTCTAAAACATTTCCATCCCAGAACAAATTCAAGTAAAGCTCAATAAGTAATGTTATCTGCCGTTACTGGTAGTCATATTATTAGCACATTTGTCGGGTTATAATTTTTTTTACTAATGAAATGATTTACATTTATGTAGTGTTAATGATTCATTATGATAATTAATTTGCACAAACCTGGGAAAAAGGAGAGAAACCCTTATTTTCTTATAATTGAACTCACTTGTATTAGACATCTCAGTAGTTCTAATATCTCAGAGAATCCATGGCTAAATTCTTTAGGCCTTTGGGTTTGTTTGTTTGTTTGTTTGTTTGCTTGTTTTGGGGTGGTGGTGGTTGTGGTTATAAATGTCTGGTTCAAAATCAGGTTTTAATGTTAAATTGGGCTGTGAAATCCTTCTGAAGGACAGAGTGAGCTTGAAGACATTCTAGAGCCTTGATGCGTATCAGATAAATTAAGAACTGTTTAGAGTTTTGTTTTTCATCCTGTTTTTTAGTAGATTATCAGCTGTTACAGAAAAAAGAAAAACAGTAAGATCATCCTTCTCTCCTCCCGCTTATTCCTTGGAGAAACTACCAAAACTATGGGTATACTGCATTGTTAATCTGGAAGAATTGCTCCTTTCTGGGATGCCAAATACATGTGTTTTGCCTGGCAGCTTTCCATCCTTTGTTGGTTTTGAAAGGATACTTGGCTGAAATTGAATCTTGTCTTGCAACAGCATTTAATTAGCCTCTATCCCTTTGAGATTCGGATTAAAAACTGTGGATGTTGTCTATCTTGGTTTTCACAAGCAATTGATACACAGAGCTGACAAAGTACTCTATCAGAATACTGCTGAATTCTGGCAGAAATCTGTGAGAAGCTCATAATTCCTAGTAAGTCTGCAAGGTCAACAGCTGGTAAAACAAATATAATCATCTCACTCTTGAACATCTTTTGTTCAGCTTGTACTGATGAGTCAAGCTCTTTTCCAGAATGAAGTCAGAATTATTAGCTAAACCACACGTGTCCTTTCCCACCAAGCAATGCATAGTATTGTAAGTACTGCTTAACACACAGTCCACAACCTAAAATACAGTAAAGAACAAGGCTGTCTATCTACCCCTTATATATCCTAGCCAAACCACATGAAATGCTGGGTTAAATGCAACATAAAGTTATTCCCCAGAACTGTCACTATGGTGTTACAGCCCTGGCTCAGCATTTTTAGTGGTGAAATAATTCCCTAAATTGTAACTTAGCTATAGAAAGTGACATAGATGGCCTAAAAATTACAGTGGAAGGCAGGAGGAAAGAGGAGTGATGCAACTACTCATCTTACCCAGGTTTCTCCTTCTTTTTCGTTTGTTTGTTTTGCTTTGTCAATCTCCAGGATGTTTATGTTAAGCAAAACACTAGTCATTTTAGTGACCAGTGTGAAAACCTGACTCTGCTGACTTCACGCTTCATCTCCTCCAAAAACTCTGAGGAGCTATTCTTAGAATATGGTATAAGAAACTGTTGGTGCTCAACTTTACTGCTCACTCTTTATGTACATTCTGTACATGCATTGTTTGCATGTAAGATCACAGGAAAATATTGCATACAAATGGCAAATGCTGATGTTTTCAATGCGACTACAGTCTAGAGGTACAAACTGTGCAGCTATACTTGGAGGTTTTTTGTTTATTTGCTTGCTTGCTTTGAAGAGGCAACTATATAATTTCTTTGCAATATTACACAGCAATTCGAAACATCTACAGGAAAGTTAAAACACATAGTCCTACCTTTACTTCCATCCATGCATCATTTACTTACTAGGTTTGGGTTATTTTTTCCCCACCCCTCTGTTATAACAGAATTGTTATATTCGTAGTCAATTTAGATATTTCAGATTGATTCACTCCTTTTTAAAAACTTAATATGCACAGCTTTTATGGCTTGAATGTTTTCTTCATTACTCTTTCAACTTGTACCAAATACAAGCACTTGCAGCATTCTGTTTTCACATTGCTCTTCTTTTTTTTTTTGTCTAATTCTCACACAAGAATACAGAAGGTCTAGCTGCAAATTTTAAACCAAATTTTTAGATCTTTGATTCAAAACTATTTCTAGTTTATTAGAACATGTGTCCCATGACTCCCCAAAATACTAGATAATAAATTCTTTCCACTGATGAACATTCCACAAGATGTAGTCCAATTATGTAAAGGGCTTGTGTTTTCCAATTTAATAACATGCTAACAAATAACCTCAGAATCTATTTTCTATAGCGGTGTCCCATATTCAGTCTTTCATATCAGTAAAAACAATGTGAGCTGTGTGCTTCTACTCCTATGTGTTTATAGGTCTTGAAAATTTTCAGTATACATTCAGCATGGAACTCTAATATGCAGGAAGTTATGCATAAATATTGCAGAATGTCATGTCTTTGAACCTAGATCTGTAACATGGTGTGTAAGCATTGCAGCCATTTTCCAGTGTTCACATGGAATATTTTCTCCTCTATGTTAATAGTTTGAACAGTGAAAGAGTAGAGCCTCTCTTCCAACAGTATCTTAAGGTCTGCTCCTCAACCCCCCAGTAAAACTGTTAATAAACTATTTATTTTCAGAAAAATATAATATTTTCATGCCAGATCACTATTTTCACAGAAGAGAAAGTAGTAATAATTTGGGTTGTCTTACCTGAAATTTTGAAATGTTTATGTCAGAAACTAGTTACATTTCCTGAAAGACAGCTCAATTCATCTCTAGAATTACCAGTTAATCTAAATTATCTTAGAAAACATACTACATGGATTCCCAATGCCCTTCATTACTCTCAGGATGACTCCACAAAAGATGTGACTAAACTGATCCTCCAGTTTGTATTAGACAACACTTTCAATTACCTGAGGATCTTTGCCTATGTTAGAACTACAAGAATTGAGTTATTTTCTCTATTACATAGCTATGCTAATTACAAGTTCTATTTAAATGAATATTAGCACTTATTTTGACCATCACGCAAAACCATGAGCAATCTTAAAAGTTGCTGTGATCTTGAACATCACTTGAAGAAAACTTTTCTTGACATACAATTTACTGCTGCTGACTCGGAGTCAGACATCATGCCTACTTCCTGCTTCTAGAGCGGTATTTTTCTTAAATAATTAATAATTACTTTGTTTTAATTAATTGAATGATTAAATAAATCATAAGAATAAATAATAGAATGTCGAATTAATAATTTAGAATAGTTAATACTAAGGTGGGAAGAAAAGAAAGAAAAAAAAACAAAAACACAAAAACAGAAATCCCACCAAAAAACAGTATCTCAGATCACAGAAGGGGCAGATAAGATTCTACAGCAGCTTGTGGTGACTGTTCAGCTATTTGGATGCTAATCCAAATTCAGTTATTCTACATTTTCTCATGTCCCACCAATACTGGATTCTGTCCCTGCAATTCTTTCCTTCTTCAAGTGTGACATAAGTAACTTTGGTCCAAGGTAAAGATTCTGTCTTTGCCAATCCACTTATAAAAAGAAGTCTTTTATCTATTGTGAGTTATAGTATCTTTTGGAGAGCATATTAGTTCGCTGTTCTGCTCTGAATAATTTTTTTCTTTCTGCACCTTGGGGCAGCAAAATAGTTAACTGCACACATAATTCTAAGCATAAATCATTTTCTACATCTGAAATCAGCTTCCTCAAACAGTACCTTGCAAAATCTGTGCATGGTCAAATAATGAAATAATGCCTGCCTCTTATGAAACCTTGAAGCATAAAATTTGTCAATCTCCCAAAAACTGGTTGCTTCTAATCTAATCCTATCTAAAGGAAAGTTTTGTAGGGCAGAATAATATCCTTTATTCAACCAGCTATTGGTAGCTGAGGGGAAGAAGACCCACAAGCTTTTAACTAGCATATTATTTTTTTTGCATGTTATGTATTTTCCTCCAGTACATAAAGTACAGCTGACAGTGGTCAAATTTCAACTGTTTTTTAGAGTCTGAATGGTATTTTTTACACAAAATTGCATGGATTGCCAAAGAGACTTTTAAAACTAAACATTGCAAAAAATCCTTGAATTAGGAAAGTCTTCCAACTTTTGTCATTAGTAATCTTCGCTATGATTATGTACCTAGCTTTCTACAAAAAGAAAACATCATTTCTTAAACAATAATTGGTTAAGGGATTACTTTGTATGCTTAGTGTTCTGTAGGGACAGATATAGATCTGCTATGTTATGGAAGTTTCTTTTTCCAGAAACTTGAGAGTTTATTTTGCTTTGTACATGTGCCAGTGAAATGGAAGCCTTACCAAAGTTTCATAGTTAAATGTTTAAGACACATACACCCAAATGTGGCGTACCTATTTTTTAAGAGGTACTGCTGAGATGTTCAGCTTTATTGATGTCAGCTCCCAACTGTCCTGAAGGGCAGGACTCATTCAGAATCTACCAAGGATCAGGGTGTTTTGGTCATGAAGCTGCATATAACACTAAATGTGCTGCACTTGGAGCACCCAGGCAATCCTGATCACCCCACTTTTCCCCTCACAGGGCACATAAGGTACGCAAGAAATCCCTCCTTCCTGAATTCATTTGTGGCAAGCGAGTTTTTGGCTGGAACTTGAGTCTCCTTTGTTCTGCCTATGCATCATGCTGCTCAGGAAACAACTGTGGTGATCTTAGGAAGTATCAGCCTAAAAACCTCAAAGAGCATGGAACACCACTGATTTTCTGCATACTGCTGTATGGGATAGGGATGATAATCCTTACACTGAAACTGGTGCAACCTGTAATTCTACTGGCAAGTATGAGCTAGTGATTTACATTAATGTGTCTCAATTTCTAATAAATAGAATGAAGTCTTTGTCCAATGCTTGTAAATTGTACTGGGATCTGTTTCAGATAATATATATATATATATAAAATCTTATATATATATATTTATACATATATATTTATATTTATATATATATATATATATAACACCAGATTCTTACAGCCCCAGCTAAGTTTTCTCATTTTAGATGTAGTTCTCAGGATCACATAAAGCGGTGTTCTACTGTAGAAGAAAATCATATAGCAGTGTATGGGGCGAAAAATTGCTTCCTACCTTTCTCAAGCAGATGTATGCATCCTTGATTAGTCTGATCAACAATCAGCTGCAGCTGTAGCATGGTTAAACACTCCAGTCAAGTAGTATCTTTGATATCTCTCCTCTATTTTAGGGTAGGGTGTTAGTCCAAATTGTGAATCAGTAGAATACTGATGAGTGAATGGGATTTAAATTAGAAATATCCAATTAAGACTGTATATTTATAAAAATCAAAAAAATAATAATTGCAAAATATCTGAACAAAACTGGAGTTGCACTCCTAACCCAAAGGAATCCAAAGTTATCTTCTTAGTAACTGCTTCCAAAACACAAAGGGCTGATGAATTTGATTTCTGAGGAGTGAGGGGTTAGGTAAAGGAGGAGAACCTTTTTATTGGCATACACCTTGCCATAGACCCAATATTATAATTTTGCTATTCCCATGAAGGGTCCTTGTGGGGGCTGTGGATAAAGAAAAGCAGCGTGTGACCAAGTCCTGGGCAGATAAAGATCAATGTATGCTAGCCTCTGGGTTGCCACAAAGTGTGAGGAAAAAAAAATAAAAATAAAAATAAAGTAAAAAAAATAATAATAATTTTCAGTTTCTTTGTAATGACAAATCTCAAACCAGCTTTGCTTGTCTCTGGACCAAGTATCTCTGACTACTTTGGTTCTGAGTTGTGTTACACAGTAAGCTAAGACTGCGCTAAATGAATTCTATCATAAAAGAAAGGAAACACAATTTAAAAAAGCAAGACTTTTTTTTAAACATATGCTTGCCTTCTTAGAACATTTCTCAAGTCTTAAATTGCAGTTATTTGGAAATAAGTTGGAGACTAAAATGACTGTCTGAAATGTCAGAAAGCCAGTTCTAGAGTGAAGTTACCATCTAAGCAATAGAAAAGCCAAGTGTACTTCACGGTGGTTATTTCAAGAAATATTGCAGTTCATTTCTGACACAAGCGGCTGAAGACTAGTAACTTGAACCACATGAGAAGTCTAAGAAGCTGAGAGTAATCAGCGGCCCGGAGCGTTTTGCTGCCTCTTGTGGACAAGGGAGCTTTTACTAGAAAGTTAGCTCCTGACTGCAATCTGCTCGAAGTGTGCTCGGACCTCGTGCTGCATTACTGATGTTGTTGAAGCTCAGGAGAAAAGAGAGGGGTCAGTTAAGCTCTTTCTGGTTCTCTTCCTCATACAAGAATTTTTCGTCAAATTTTTGTTGTTGTTTGTGTGGGGATTTTTGTTTCGTTTTTGTTTGCTTGCTTTGCTTTTGAATGAGAGAAATGTGGTTGAAATTTGACTTGAAGTCTTTCCCATCCTAGATGGTCACATGCACTTTCCTTTCCCAGGTGCATCTTACCCTGTAATAGCACACAGCAACCTCTTTTTTCCAACAGCTCGCTGGTCTCACTGTCTTTGCTCATCCCCAGTGACAGTTTTACTGCCAATTACTGTTACTTGTTGCTGCCTTACTTCTTGCTGTGTGGTACACTGCTTCCACCTATTTGCTGCTTCCTAATGGAAGTGCTGTAAAAGTCACTTGGAATGAAGCACCGAAGATAGACAGCTGGGATGGAAATTGGAAGGTGAATGTACATAAAGAAAGCAACTCCAGAATAGGTAATGGTTATAAAGCTCCTATTTGAAGGGGGGTTTGTTTCTTTGTTTGCATTTTATTTCTTACTTCTATCATTAATATTTGATGTTTGGGGAAAACATATTTGTTTCATCAAGTTCATTCGCTTGATGGTTTAATGGTTACACCTTCTCCCATCACGTGGATTCAAGAAAGCCCTGTCTTAACCTTTCTGTCTAATCTCTGGCAAAAGAGGCCCTGACTGAGGTAGGGTGTGAGTACAAGAAGCACAGCGAGTCTGTGATGTTTCCCAAAAATTTGACTAAGCCTTTATGGCACATAAAGAACCATAGTTCTCTCTTAAGTTCAGGCAAGTCACCTAGCCAGACATCCCATAAGACATCCCTAACCTCTTTCTCGGTGGGACACCTAGGCAAAGCTTTGAATATGGATCGTAGTTGACTACCTGAATTGCACAGCCATTTCTATCTGTATACAGATTTTTGAAACCATCTAGTAACTGTATACATATCAAATGCACTTGAATTTCAGTTTCTCATGTTTAGTAATATGTACGTGTTAACGTGACTCGTGTTATTCATTGTGTTTATAAAAGTAGCAGTTGCCAGTCAAATGCTAAATACCAAGTAGTCACATTTTTAAAGGTAATTTTATTCTACTAAAATGCCACCCTATAAGTAAATTTTAAAATAATCCTTTCTATTTAGGAGCAACTTTCTCCAAGCACATGTTTTCTGTTATGTTAGGGAGTTCACTGTGGCTGCCAAATTTAATAAGATTCAGTGTAATATTATTTTAACCAACGGAGTTGAAAACCCCAAATTATAATGTCAGTTGGAAACCCTCATTGGAAAAAAGGAGGAGAAAAAAAAAAAAAGCCTTGCTTTCCACAGGATTTAGATAAGCATAAGGGAGCTGCAAATTAACAGTATCCGTGAATTTATATATGAATTGTAAAGTTTGTTTGTTTGTTTCTTCGTTTTCCCCCAAAGTACTACTGAAAACACGTGTTCTAAACTATGAAAGCTTCAACTGGCTCAGATTTAGAGACTCAGCCAACTGTGCTTTTTAAGCCTTGATTTGTTACTAGTGACCTTTCGTTGCAGCTAGTAGTTGGCTGTTTACCAGTGGGCTCAAGGCTTGACATTCACTGATGAAAGTTGGCTTGCATTTCCCTACAGAGCTCCCACTTCCTTTCTCCAAGTCATTTCTAAGCAATGTGTGGGGAAACTCTGTCACTCTCTCATTGATAATATCCAGCATTTGAATTTTTCTATCCAAATCTATAGTGGTTTCAATATAGATTACTTTTTAAAGAAAAATAAATAGTACAAAGAAACTTCTCTGTGTATCTTAATATCACTTTTTTAAAATCAAAGGCCATATAACACTGAAATGCACCTCTTCCTAACATCCCATTCAGTTGATTCAGCCTGTGGAATTTGCACAAAGAAACATTATTTTCTACATTATTTCCGTTAGGTAAACTATCATTATTAGAATTTTAGTAATGGAGTTTATTTAACTCTATTATAATTTGGAAGAAGTGATATATTTTTTTTTTCAGAATTTTTTTTAGAAAGTTGACTTGTATGTTTCCAGTTGTACAAACAACTTATATATTTGTATTCTGTTTTCAAGCAGTTTTATTGTTGTTATTAATAATTATTTATTGTTATTGGATTAAATTAAAAAGCATGTATAGAAATTCAGGGAGACAAAAGTCTAAGCTGTAGTTACTGTCATGGAGATAAGTCTGACCTGAGATATTTTTGTTTTGAGAAAACTGTTCTTTCTCATATGCCTGAAAAATGTGGTGTGCCAGTTCAAGCCCAGCTACTTTTAGAAATGAAACAAAATGGTGCTTTAAATAAGTGTGCTAAAATATGTTCTTCTTTCTGAATAATTTATAAGACTAACTAAAGAAAATTCAAGATATTTATTTTCCCACCTTGTCGTACCTGAATAGAATTTTGAGCGTGATCTTTTCTTGGAAACTTATTTGGAGAAGACCAGACAGGAAAAACCATGGTACTGATGGATGCCTGTAGGTATCAATAGTGGGATGTCGACAAACAAAAAGGAAGCTTGTTCTTTCCTCATAGTGTTCCCCTTACGAACAAACACATAAGGAACAGTTGTGAAAGCAAAAATCAGACTGGCAATCCTTGTAACCCTTTTCTTTCGCTCCTCCCAGCCCTGTGTCATTCAGTTCAGTATTCCCAGTGCCAACCAGAATGCCTCTCTTTCTCCCCCTTGAACAGATGGGCTTTGCAGCATGCCCAGGATGCTTTGGATTCCAACCACTTTGGCTGGGCCTCTGCCTGCCAAAATAAATAAAATAAGAAAGGGGCCAGGGCAGACATGCCCTGCAGGTAGTGTGGCACACTTTTTATGACCAGCTGGTGCGTAGCTTGATGTTAGCTCAGCTGTGTAGCAGCACAGTAAGAAAAGGTGGTCTGCAAGAGAAGATGAAGCCCAAATATTCAGATTTGATTTTAGTAAGAATTTAGGATCTGTGAATGGTTTGAGGAGACAAAATCTGGAGCTCTGCAGAGCAAAATTCCACCTCCCTGTGCAAGAGATGTTTGGTAGGCAGTGTTACTGTGGGGATGAGTGCCACATACTGATGAAAAGCTGCTGAGTTCTGGTACAATTCATCTAACATGGATGTAGACTTGCTGAGGAAAGGAAGGCTGATAGTATCTATTTCTTCCTTTCATGTTAGTGAGAACTCTACTATGTCATTACAAATTATTTATATGACTATAATAGGTGCAACACCATTTGCTGTTCTTCAGTTAAGTAATAACTCATGTTGCTGTTTCTCTTTCTCAAATGGATAAAACCCTCCTAGCAAAACCACTTAATAGCAAGAAATCTGTGTTATAAATTTAGAAATTAATTTTACCAAATTTTGTCAACTGAACTTGATCATCCCTACTTCCAGTGTCACCCAGCAATGCAGAAAATGGAAATGTGACTGCAATAAAACTTAACTAGACATCCCAGATACACTCAGGTTTATTCTGCCTTATCCATCCAAGGGCAGGAAGAATGATTTTCTCCTTTTCAAATGGCAGAGTGCTTTCTAGAACATGAGGCAACAATAAAACAATGTACTTTTCAGTAGCTTTAAATAGGAGTCTGAGAACAAGCGTTGGGATGCAAGCACAACAGTCGCAGATTGCCACACTTCACCCTAACTGCTGGTGGCGTACCACAGCATTCCTGGGCAAGACGCAGGGCTGTGGATTACAGTGGAAACATTCTGGGACCTAATTGTTTTGTATCAAACATAATAAAAATGACAGAACATAGGCTTTAAGGATACATGCAGAGCAAAAAAATATGTCTGGAGTTTTATCCACAGTGTCAATTAAAGGCTTGTCAGCTAAATGTTGCTACAGAAAACCCGACCAAAGGCTTGTTGTCTTGGACTGAACTGAATGTTCTTCAGCCTTTAATTGTAGAATAAGATAGAATAATCTCTGAGTACATGCCACAGCACTTGGTAATGCTTTCAATTCCCTGCTTTCCAGTCAGTTCTTTTGACAGGAAGATTACCACGATAGCTTTTTTCACATACTGCAGAAACATACTGTGACACTGCCATTGTGATTTTTGACAATGGACTGTAAAGTCCACCCATAAGGCAGGTAAAAGTAAACATACCTGTAAATATTTAGCAGCAATATTTCAGCTTAAGGAGGAGCCCTAGATAAGGTGACCATTTTATACCCAGAGCAAACTGTGTAGTGCCAATTCTGAGGATTTTGTGGGTGTGTCTGGCTGTAAAATACAATCCTTTATCAGAAACTGCTATGAACTCAGCTCAGGTGGATAGGTATTGACACTGGTTATCACTCTGTAACCAACTGAATACGTTGAGCAAACTCTTGTCTGCCTGAACAAGATGTCCAAGCTGTAAACCCCACAAAAGATCTGATGAGGATGACTAAAGATTGAATAACCCATGAAAGTTAAGGTAACCTCAGAAATAGGAAGAAATTTGCTGTTGACCAGCTGTGTGTGACAGGGTAGTGAATCAGGGGTGGGAGTTTTGTTTGAACTAGTTTTGTTTTAGTTTTCGCCCTTCTAGTTTTGTGAAAGATGAATTCTCCCAGGAAGTTGAGAAGAATTAGAGCCCATATTAGATTCATCCGAAAATGAATCTGAGTATATAAAATGCATACATCAAAGAAGGGCGGGGGTACACTATATGGGATCTAATAGAAAGCATTAGCTGAAAATAGTGGTTTCTG
This sequence comes from Anser brachyrhynchus, assembly GCF_964034855.1. Lineage (NCBI taxonomy): Eukaryota > Metazoa > Chordata > Aves > Anseriformes > Anatidae > Anser > Anser brachyrhynchus. The sequence continues at coordinate 43,569,748 of NC_137697.1, forward strand.
TGTGCATTATTTGGAGTATTATAGTTCTGCAACAGGCTGCAGTCCAGGTAAGAACAAATAGATCCATATCCTGGAGTCAAACACAGCATGCTGTAAATGAAAGCTCTGTTACTGGTGTGAAGGCAACTGCAATACCATGGGAAAATTATACTAGTCTGTAACTACTGAAGAAATGTTCTGTAATGTGATGATATCTGAGTCAAATTTGTACCTAGTTGTGTTAGCACAACGCTGTTCATATGCATGAATATTAAAATAATCTCCAAGCAATGAAAATGCAGTCTGCATTCAGCAGAGCAGGACCACAGTGTAGACGGGGATCTGGACCTGCAGAGGAACTTTCTGGCTGGTGCCAGTGCAAGGTAGAGCCACAAATGCTGACCTCTTTGGAATAAGAATAGTGTCAGTTGTCTTCCTGTTCTGTTTTCTTTTGTTTTGGTTTGGTTTTTTTCCTATAGAAAATGCAAGAGTAGGGGAAAAATGTTTATCTGAAAAAGACTGCGAAGTAAGGGGAAGCAAAATATTATCTCTCATGAAAAACATGTAATTTAATATTTAACATAGCAACTTCCCAGCTCATATCCAGAGCATAGCTATTTTTTTCTAACATGGGAGCAATGAGTTTCTGTATAGTTTTTCTAAATGGGAGCTGTTAAATTGGCTTTGTTAAACTCTGCAAGCTACTTCTTCATCCACAGAGAGTTATATTCTCTAACATGTCATCCTTCAAGGCCATAGTGATTGAAAAAAATTGGAAGACTCCTGAGGCAGAATTCACTAACTACCCTGTTCTCCAACACAGCAAGCAAATGCATATCATGAGGATGAATACTGTGCCTTTTTACCCTGCTCTGTGTAGCTGCAGTGAGCTGAACAGGACCTAGCCTGTTCAATTTTTTCTAGCTCAGTCAATCCTTTGATGTGTAATGTTACCCTCTTGTACTAGCAGTGAATTACTTTAACTGGAATGAAAGCCAGCGCTGCTGATGCCAGTTCTGCTGACATGAATGTGCATAAATAAGGAGGCCTTGAGAGCAAGTAGTTATCCTTGGGAGATCTGGAAACAGGGAAGACTGGAAGCTGTGGTCATGACAGTAAGGGATTAGTGGTATACTGTGCAGTAGCTCAGACTACACCTGTATGAAAACATAAAGCTAAAATTCCCAAAGAGATAGCTGCGTGGAGATGTCTCTCTCCACACCCTTCCGCTATGTCTTCTCTTAGGCTCTCATCATCCTGGGAGACTGAAGTGACCAAGGCCACTTAAGCTGTCGTCAGGGACATGAATGTCATATCTCATCAGTCTGATGCACAAGGAAGTTGTACTTTCTGCCAACATTTATAAACTTTATATAACATATATTTATATATATAAACAGTGTTCCATACAAAACTGTTGCAAACAGATGGGGATGGTTTATTTCTGGTGAGCAATGTTACCATTTTCCCAGCAGAGGGAAATCTGGAGACATTGTCAAAGCAGGTTTAGTTTACAGAATTAAAAACAGCTTATTGTCATAAATGTACTGGAATTATTTAGTGAAGGACTTTCTCTTTAATTATATGGCTTCAGACAACGATTAACTGATGTCATTGCTTAGCGTGCATTAGGAAAAGCTTGGTTTTGAGCTGTATTCCCAAGAATAAGATCTGAGGCGTTAAATACATTAGTGGTGTCACTAATTTTTCTGTAAAAAATCAGTTAGCTTTGGCAAGTTAATAAAACTTTTACATTCTGGATAAAAGCAAGAGCTCTTATTTTGGGATTTCTTTCTTTGTGTGTATGCAAAAAATAGTTGATGTTCACAAAAAAAAAAAACAACAGGTATACTCTAATATATTAAAAGCGTCAGTCTGTACTAAAGGGTGTACATGCTACTTAATAAAAGCTTTTCTGGTGCTTAATGGAAAGCTCTGTCTACACTGGGTGTCTTGTCACAAGCATAACAGTGCCGGGAAAATGATCACAGCATATGCCCAGCTATACTGGCAATGTTATATCTGGTAACGATAATGTAATTTTTATTTATTTATCTATTTATTTTGCTTTCCCCCTTTCCAGAAGCCAGTCACACCAATGCAAGGGTGTCTCCACAAGGAGATTTTGCTGACCTGCCTGTGTTGGTGACTGACAGTAACTTCAGATGCCTCAGCAATGTTTAACTGACAGAAGTCTGTAAAAAAAACTAATTGTATGAAAATCATAGAATGAGAGTCCTAATTATGAGAGTGAGGAAGAATAGTCACTTCATTATTGTTATTGAAAGTATAGGTGTTAGAACAGAGATCATGAATACTGGGTGGCTTAAGATGAATTTGGTTTCATGTTCTAAAGGGATGAAAAACTCTGGTAAAAGCTACCAGCACCAAATCAGAATTATTCTTAAGTGTTAGGAAATAAAACTTGCAGAAGCAAACAGCTACAGACTCCTACCCAATTTACTGAGCAAGTCTTCTGGCTTGTTCCACAAACTTTTGCCATGGAATTGCACTCCAGAATTTGATATTTAATTTTAATATTGATATTTCTGAAAAGAACAAAAAAGCGAGAAATTGAATCAGAATCATACTGCTACTTAAAGCCCAAGGTTGCTGACTCACCATCACAAGGAACTTCAGCTCTAGCGGTTGATTTCCTCCCTCCAGCCTTTTTATCTGTGGCTACTGTCCTCGGCACTGCAGGAGCAGCCAACGGGAGCATGTATCTGCTCCTTATTCTCCTCACTTCATAATATAAGCTGAAGTCATCATCAATTTACATGTTAGGCTGGAAGCAATGGTAGGACTGTAAAGAATGTGTTTTCAATTCAGCCATCTCCACTATGGAAGCTGTGAGCCCTTGGATGTTTGTCTCTGAACTAAAACTGCTCCTTTTCCTTTCCTTTTCCTTTCCTTTTCCTTTTCCTTTTCCTTTTCCTTTTCCTTTTCCTTTTCCTTTTCCTTTTCCTTTTCCTTT
>NC_137697.1:44321530-44392425 GCF_964034855.1 Anser brachyrhynchus
TTCAAATACATAATTTTAATTTACCCTCCCTGTTCATTTTGGGGGATTAAAAAGAACAAATACTGTGTACCCATTTGGGGGACACTCATGTAAACAGCTATACTAAATCAGATGTGTCAGCTTTAGTCATCTATTAGAAAATAAAAGAAACTATTGAATTATACAGGATTACCTTCCTGTTTTAGACTGTGGCCTCATATTGGCAAATTCTGAAATTTATCTCATTATAAAGTAATATCACAGAAGGATTTGTACAAAATCAACAACCGATGCTAAAATAAATAAATAAATAAATAATAAATAAATTAAATAAATAAATAAATAAATAAAATGAAATTAATTAAATTAATGAATTAATTAAAATGGTCACTGAAAGATGGCCAAGACAGAGTCTACTTTGGCTCAAATGAGACCTTATTAGTCAGCTCTAATTATGGAGCAGAGACAAAGAAGACAGAAAGACGAAGACACAAAAATGGAAGAGAATAGTGAGTTAGCATACATTTACGAAACATCTTGAAAAAACCTCTTTGAAGTTGATTAGAAGGTCAGTCTAAGTAGAAAGCTGGGGAATGGTCTGGAAGATGAAGTTGATGCAATGATATTTATTGGACAGAGAGAACTATCTGGCTACAATACCTCGGTCCCCCTGAAGTTGAGATAATAAGGATTTATGAAGACTATAAGGAAAGAATAGCAATAGTCAAGATAAGAAGTGATTAATAGATGACTGAGGATTTCAACAACAGAAAGGTCAATATGAGGTCAAATGCAGGCAGTGTTCCATAGGTGGGAAATTTACAGAATAAAAGAACATTACAAAGTTTCTTTCAGGACCAAGATTTTCACAAAATTTCCTTCTATATTAATATAAAATCTAAGGAGACAGAAGACAGTCACATACGTTAAGACTGTTGTTTTAAGCAGGGCAGCTTGAAACAAAATCGTTATGAATACTCAAGCTTTCTTGAATGACAGAGCTACTTTTCTCTGCTTTTACACTTATATTAAATGCTTATTAAATTTCCCTGAAAACCACCATTTCTGGTTGTTTAGAAAGAAAGACTACAGAGTGAGAAAAGAATAGTTTCTACACAACTACTGTTCTCTTAGTGAGTAACTTTTGTTTAAAGGACAGAATATGTAATATATGTATAATACTTTATATATGTAAATACTGGTAAGCAGGTTGTACAGTTGTGCAGAAACTCTGAATCTTCGACCTCTTAGTGAAAAATATAAGGTACAACTCCTACAGAGCTAAATAAAATTTAGTTTTACATTTTATTATAAATTGCAATAAAATATTTTGCCAGGGTAATACATACCTGTGTAACAGAGTATTGAAGAACAAACAACATTATTTAGGCCAAATTCCACTTATAGAAATACACTGGACTTCCCTGAAATTGTACAAAAATGACAGGAATGATTTAAAAAGGCTGAAGTGCTATGCAATTGCAATTTTGATGAATAAATATATTTTATCAGGCCTACTTAGTCCATACAGCAGCAACAACAACCAACCAAACAAAAAACAGTAACATAATGAAAATTGTATAAGTTGGAACAGTAAAGATGAATAGCCACCCACTGACTTGGTATAAGTTTTATCTCTAGTATTTTATAAAACAATATAATTGTCTCTGGAGGGAAAAGTAAGGCAAGAGGTAATATTGGGAAAACGTACAAATAATATAATGCAATACTGCTTAGCTAGTTGAAATAAGTAGTCACAATACTACTTGGAAACGCTTGTTTTATTAGACAGGCATAAAAATCTGTAAACTGATGTGCATCATCATGTGTTCACCAGTCAGTTTATATGGACTTTTTAAATAGATACCAGTATTATATTCCTCCCTGAAGCAATGTCAAGGCACATGCAAGACAAGGATATGATCCAAGACAGCCTTCATGACTTCACCAAGGGCAAATCGTGCCTGACCAATCTGGTGGCTTTCTACAATGGAGTGGCTGCATCAGTTGACAAAGGAAGACCAACTAATGTCATTTAACTGGACTTCTGTAAAGCTTTTGACATGGTCCCACATGACATTCTGATCTCCAAATAGGAAAGATATGTATTTGAAGGGTGGACCATTCAGTAGATAAGAAATTGGCTTTAAGGCCACACCCGGAAATTGGTGGTCAATGGCTCTATGTCCAGCTGGGAGCTGATGATGAGTGGTGTCCCTCAGGGATCTGTCCTGGGACCAGTACTGTTTCATAGCTTTATCACTGACGTAAACAATGGGATTGAGTGCACCCTCAGCAAGCTTGCAGATGACACCAAGTCTGAGTGGTGCAGTCCTTACAAGAGAAGGAAGAGATGCCATCCAAAAGGAACTGGACAGAATGGAGAAGTGGGTCCACATGAATCTAATGAGGTTCAACAAGTCCAAGTGCAAGGTGCTGTGCCTGGGTTGGGGCAAGCCCAGACAATGAGGACAGACTGGGTGAAGAACTCATTGAGAGCAGCCCTGCAGAGAAGGACTTGGGGGTTCTGGGGTATAAGAATCTCAACATGAGCCAGCGGTACACACTTGCTTCCCAGAAGGCCACCTGCATCCTGGGCTGCATCAACAGAGGAGTGACCAGCAGGTCAAGGGAGGTGATTTTGTCCCCATCTACTCTGCCCTCATGAGGACCCGCCTGGAGCACTGCATCTAGGACTGGGACTCCCAGCACAAGAAGAATGTTGATCTGTTAGAGTGGGTCCATGGGAGGGCCACAAAGATGATCAAGGGGCAGGAGCACCTCTCCTGTGAGGAAAGGCTGAGAGTGCTGAGGCTGTTCAACCTGAAGAAAAGAAAGCTCTGGGGAGACCTCACTGCAGCTTTTAAATATTTAAAGGGGGCTTATGAAAAAAAAAAAATGTAGAACAACTTTTTCCTCAGGAGATGATAATAGGAAAAGGATGAATGGTTTTAAACTAAAAGAGGGGAGATTTAGATTAGATGTTAGGAGGAAATTCTTCACTCAGAGGGTGATGAAGCACTGGAGCAGGTTGCCCAGAGAAGTTGTGAATACCCAGTCCCTGGAGCTGTTCAAGACCAGCTTGCAAACTGATCTAGTGGGTGGCATCCCTGCCCATGGTAGGGGGTTGGAACTAGGTGATCTTTAAGGTCCCTTCCAGCCTAAGCTGTTCTGTGATTCTATGACAATTCTATACTAGCTTGTACACAAAATTGCATCCCTCATTCAATGTAATAGAATTACCTTTGATATAGATGGGAGATTTTCTTGAATAAACTTTAATTTTAAACATTTTAGTCAAAAGGAAAGCAGAAAATATATGCCAGCATGTATCTGCCTATGCACAGGATGAAGCCCTTGGACTACCAGCAATTCAGGGCAAAGAACCTCTTTTCCTGTGCACGTTGGCAGCATCTGATAACACCATTAGTAACAAAAGAAAGGGGAAGGGTAGATTATAGCTTCCCTGTTCCATTTTCAATATTTTCTTTTTTCAATCTATCACATGAAAATGATTCATTATTGTTATCACCATCATTGTCAGAGAGTAATGAGATATCTAGGCTAATATGCATTTCTAAAAATGAAGAGTGAGATTTGCCGGTTTTGCTGGCAGGATCCCACACAAGACACTGTCTTGGCCATGGGTGATCTTCCACTGCAGGGAAGCTGGAGACAACTTTATTGAATGTGGTCCTTAACAAGACCATTGAGCACTCAGGAATATTGATAGTAGTGTATCACATCCTAAGACTTCAATTTTATTTTCAGATCATTATTTATTTCCTTTCTCTTTAAAAAAATAATGAATGATTTCATGAAAAAGAAAAAAGATCTAAAATGTAAGTTGCTGGTAACATAAACTAATGCCAGTATAATTGCATCCAGCCATTTCTGGCATCACCTTTAAAACAGCAGTATTAACCCAACGTATCAGTTTCTGTATAAACCACAATGAGGATTCTGAGAATACATGGTTTGTTTTAACTGGGCTATTTTAATTGGCAGCGTTATTCAACCATTGTGTTCAATTAGATAAAATTTGCCTTTGACACTGAATCCTAATCACTACTATATATTTCATATTTTAAAACAAGAGGAAAAATCCTAAAGGTATCACATTACATTAAACACTTTGTACACTGTCACATTATCTTGCCCTTCCATCAGCAGTACTGACTGATACTATTCAAGAGTAGATGTATCCCATAAACCTCTGACGAAAACATAACATCTTACCGTACCATGGTGCAAGACAGAGTGGCTATGGCTAGCTTTTATGTAATGATTATGCCAACGTTATTGGATGCAAACATCCTTATCACTGTGCTTACACTAGACAGACCTCATAACGAAAGTTCCCTCGTGTTTTGCTTCAGCAGCCAGGTCAAGAGCGACTCACTCTGTTATGAGCACAGGTGACACCAAGGGCTGTTCTCAGCATCCTAGGCAGTCCCCAGCCAGTTCTGGAGCCAATCTCTCTGGCTTGCTACATGTTGAAGAAAGTACTGCATGCTCCGTAACTAATACCAACATGACTTTATCTCATAGTAAATTCAGTAAAGTTAGGGAGAACATAAGCTCCTTGCAGAAGAAGGCTCTGCATCTGTTTTAAAACACAGTTTCAATCAAAACTCTTGATGACAGCTGTCTGAAGAATTTTTGCATCAGCAGGCTTGCTCACTACCTGAAGCAGAAGTTGCTAGTACAAAAAGTACTATACTTTAGTTCATGAATAAACAAACTGCCAATTAAAAAATAAAAAAAATCCTGATGAAGTTTCCTTTCCCTGACCATATCCTTCCCACCATCCTCTCAGTACCACTATAATATGTCTGCCATTTGCTCTGCTATTTTTTATGCCACATGATAACCTTGATAACAAGTTTGAGCTCAACCCAGTCCTTGGCGCATGATCATAGAAAACCTCCTTGGATCAGGGAAAAATTACTTTCAAAGATTAGCGTTACCACTTTACAGACACTCTGAGCAACACCATGTGCCAGGACCCACAGACCACTGAAAGGAATCTCAAAGTGAAGATTTGGGTGATTGTCTTCTGCCTAATTTTAACTGAAACAGCCATTTCCTCTGACATGGTCACTGAGCTGCAATTTTGTTTACATAGGATTCTTTGAACTTCTCCTTGCTACTCTCTCTATTTATTTATTTATTTATTTGTTTAAATCTTAGTTCAGTTTCAGCTTTGTTCATTAAAAAAACATCACTGAACAAATGTATTTGAATTCTGACTTAAACAGGCCACTTGGGGGTACTGTGTTGTAAAGCCAACAGAGCAAGTAACATTAAAAAGGCAGACATAATCTCATTCACAGCCTACATTTGCAGAAGGACACCTGGAATATAAATGTGTCTGGATAGGGCCAGTATTGTTGTGATTAATTGCCAGCTGTTGTCTGTAGGAGATAGAGCTATGCTGTGAAACCAGAAGAAAGTGTTCCTTGGGGCCTGCACTGCTTGTGCTCAGACAGACTGGGGCAGGAAGAGCGCAAAGAAGCTCATAAACAGAAATACATCTTTTCATAGGAAAGCAGAGCCAAAAATTGATACACTATTTATTTGCTCCCTTGTCATGGCTACTCCAAATTTAGGATTTATGCAAGGTTGTGACCTGGCTTAATTGCCTGTGTTTTTCCATAGCTTCCTTGTAGGAAGCATACCTTGCATAAACATTCAATTAAAAATCACAAGCTGTGCTATTTAAACATATAAGTGTCTCAATTTATGAAGTCTTTCCAGCAAAAACAATAATTCAGTTTTCTCTAATATGGTATGAGAACATAAAACTGGAAAGATATGCTCGGAATATTGTCCAATCCCTTTTTGATGCAAATAATCTTATGTCTTCTTTTTCATCAATATGCAAACTTATGCTTAAAAGTAGCTTGTCCCTTTTTATGTCTCCATGAAATTTCCTCCAAAATCTTTTTCTTAGAAATCTTCTAATTCCCAGTCAGTCTCGACTCATGACAAGATTGCACTCATTTGGTTTCATGCATGTATTCATCCGTCTTGCTGGTGTATTAAGAGAAGTCAACAGCTGTTGTTTTAAGTCACCTTGGATATGTGAGGCATTTTAGAAACATCTTTAGAAAGATGTTAAACTTCAGAGAGATATTGAGTAGCCAGTTATTGTGAACTTCTCTCAAGCTCTGAAAAAACTACTTTTGTTTCACCTTTATTAATCTTACCTAATTCTAATCAGCATCAGTTTGCAAGTACAGGAAAGTTTTCTCAGCTGAATGAGTGAATGAGTTGACCATTCTGGTTAACTCTTCTTATACAAAAGTTCCAAAAGGGGATGTTCTTCAGAGCTTTCAATGATCTGTCAATTCTATTTTATTTTATTTTTTTAGGTTGTTGCTAGATTCTGTGATTTGTAGAAAGTTTGTCTCCTTTTATTTTGTTTTCACTGTTTTCTGTACAAACATACAAAATTCCTCCAACAGCTCCTTCACTGCTTTCATTTAATTCTGAAACTTCATTTTTACTCTGGGATTATGAATACCTTAGAATCTTACTCTCCTCTTTTTGTAAATCCAGAGTTTTTTCCTATTCCAGCTAAAAGGTATAAAGTTTTTCTTGTTTCAGCTGGTGGCTGGATGATGATTTAAGGACTTCTTGCTTCATTAATTTTTTTTATTTTTATTTTTCTTTCCAGTTCTTTTTCCAAATTTTTGTTCATTCAATTTTATCCTGCAGTGGTTTATTTTAGGCAACTAACTTATAATAAAAAATATATATATTTCATGTTCTAGTATACTATTCTAGTTCAGTTTTCTGAGAAAGATATGCAAATTCTGCCTTTCATTGACTTGAATTTTTTTTTTCAAGTTTTATGCATTTTTACGTAATAGTTTCCGACAAGACTCTAGGGCAAAATTCCAGGTCTACAGAAAATCTCAGAATGGATTGCCTTTCCTGTTTTCTGGACCCTGGGAGCACACAGCTAGAAAAAAAAAAAATATATATATATATATATATATAATTTCCCTTTTTCAAATTAAAACTTTTTTTTTTCCAAATATGTACCAGCCCATTCTGTCAGTAACGTGGTGCCATGGCGTAGTGGTAGACTTGGCTAGGTTGACAGTGCTAGGTTAACAGTAGGACTTGATGATCTTGGGTCTTTCCAAACTATGATTCTAATATACGATATGACCATGCTATGTTACTTCTAAAACCCTCTCTATCTTAACTAAAAGTGCTTCAGGAATCATCACAATCTCTTGTGGAACTCACAGTCACATATAGACTATTGAAAAGAAGCAGACCAAGCAGTTCAGAGCAAATTTGTCTCCGCTGTATTCATCAAAGGAAGCCTTATTGCTTAATTTTGTCATTAATATTTTCAGGCTGTAGATATTGAAAAAAAAAAAGAATTCTAGTTGTTTGTATCATGAATTTGAATGAAATCATGACTGTATTTTCTATGGAAGTGAAAGCAGTCTTAAAGGAAGAAAAAACACTAGGTTGTCTTCTGCATCTGCAAAAGTTTGTAATTGCTTCTTTAATATTTGTTCTTTAATATTAGTCTTAATATTAATCTTAGTCTTAATTAGTCTTAATATTAATCTTTGTTATATAGCTTCTTTAATATTTGTTTGATTGAAGAACTTTGCACAAAGAGAAAAATTGAGGAGAGACATGAAATATTAGACAAACTATTCTGAAATTATTTCCTAAGGAAGCAGATTTCGGCAGAAAATGAATATTTGACTGAAGTCATGCATTTTGTGAGACAGAAGACTGGGCAGGTTTGACATTGGCTTTTTTGTAAATACTTAAACTGAACAGATAATGTTTATGATAGTGCACAGTTTTAGACCTTTCTCAAGCAGAAATAAGTCTGGGACCTATGTTCTAATTCCTTCTTACTCTAAAGTTGTGGATAGTCAACTGTCCTTGTGTTGGACTTGAGTACTAGCCATAAATATTAAGGACTTAAGGAACTAAGGACAGTGATTTGGGGGGAGTTTATTCATGGCTTGACATGTCTCTGTAGTCAACAAAACTACTTTTAAAAGGAAAATAAAAATGTTTTTTGAAAGCAGGCTGAGATTTTCTATTTAGCAATACTACTCCATTCAAAGAAGATGAAATAGAAAAGCAAGAAAATCTGAGAACTCACATTGCCTGGGAATAGAGAGGAGCAGAATAAGGACTCAAAAGCAGGGAAACACCAACTTTTGTAAAAATTGTAGAACATTTTTGAGTAGGAAAGAGAGAGATTAAAGAGATTATAGAGATGGGTAAAATATACAGCAGAACTGGACTAGGACATATTACAAAAATGCGTTTGGTTTTTTGTTGTTGTTTGTTTTTAATTGTCATCTTACTGATATTTTATATGTATCCTTTATTCTTAAGTTTTCAGATAAGTGAATTGTTAGATATATGAGCTACATGCAGGCAGTTTGAACAGAGAAAAGGCAAGTAGATGTGATGATTTGGCACATATTTTCTAAATGAGCAAATCTAACATCCAGAGAAAGAAAATACTGTAGGTCACAGCCCTTAATAAGGTCCCCATTTCCAGCTACAGGTAAACATAGCTGTGTCCAGTACTGAACAAAGCAGAATTATTGCATGTTGTGCTTAACTGGGTTTACAGATGGCAGATGTCTTCTGCGGTTCAAAAAAATCCTCACTGGAAGGAAAACAGGAATATGTTTTGCTGCTGTTTCCTGGCAGACTGTGTCATGACAGGCTCTGGTGTACCAAGCCAACTCCAGTGAGATGACAGGAGTTAACAGGGCAGTCCTAACACCTACTGATAGGTTGTAAACCAGATGTATTTCATTGCTCTGGTAACTGAGCTGATGGAAGGAAGGCAACCAGAAATGTGGTCAAGAGTGGGGCTGAACAACTGGGACAGCAGAGCAAGAGTTGGATTAAGAGGAGAGTAGGTTGCTTGGACTGTCACATCTCCCCACCGTGTTGGGGAGAGTGGCTGTTAGTTTATTTTGCTTAGTTTTATTTAGACTCATATTAACTGTAACAGTTCTTTGAGAATAAACTGCTATCCTGCTGGACTGAACTGGTCAGCAAAACTTCAAAGATGACAATCTATCAGCTGCTTAAGATAAAGGCTACATAAAGTATTGCTTGGGTTTGATTTTCTGCATTTGATACAGGGCAGGTGCAACTTTCATCAAAACAATCCCCCACAATGGGAAATTTTATGTAGATTTACTAGTTCTGTGGCAATTAGGTAGCCACATATGAGTCACTAGGAGGTTGCTGTAGATTTACACCAACACAGACCAGAGTGCGGAGGCTTTCAGGTCTCACTGGTATTTCCCACTGGAAGCTTCAGGGACTGCAGTTCCCAGAATGTGCCCTGGCTGTGCTGTACATCTGGATGTAGCTGAAGGTATAGGGCACACAGAACCCAAGTCAACCTGAGGCTGCCTTGTCACCCTGCTCATGACACCACAGACGCAGTTTTTGCAGTTTGCTCAGGTTGTAATTGCATTTTTTTCAGGAGAAACTTTAGCATGATTTTTACTTCTTTTGCGTCTCAACTTAGCAATGCACTTCCCTTTTCTGAGCCAAGCACAACGTAATACAGTTTCTCAGAGTTCATTTTCTCAAACTCACCATTTAAGACAGAGACAGTGAAAGCAAATGAGTAGATTGTTCTGCATGGCTTTCTTATTCTACTAGCTGTGTTTTCTAGTTTCCTGTGTAAGAAAAAATATTTCCATACATCTTCTAGCATTCTATACAGAATATAATGTTAATTTCAGTGCCCTCAGTATGTGTTTGTCAAAATTAACATCAGTTTTGAGTAGTAGAAGTAGTCTGTCAGTATCTTTCCAATAATAAATGGAAGTGCTTGTATATTCAGATGTGTCACCTTGCCCAAAGGCAATTCTCTGGAAATAACATCTCTAAATTTTTCATGGTACTTTTCCTGCTGTGTTGCATAGTGACCAGGAATACAAATCATACTGAAAAAGTCTGAACAGCAGCAACTACTTTTGCTTCTTTGCTACATACTATAGATACTTCTCTGTAACTAACACCACATGTCCTGGATTGAACCCCAGCATAATTCCAGCATTCTTAACTCTAATGGAGAGAATGTGTTAATTCATCTTTTGTTTCTCAGTTTATGATGCTCTTTTCCCCTTTAGCTTTTTTGTCACTACTCAGGCACTTTGAAGATTTCAGTTTCTATTATTTTACTGCCATTAAACTCCATATATAGTGTTTGATTCAAAGCAAAGAAACATGTCCAGCTTCCACACCACAGAACCACCAGAAATAGATTCTCCAGAGTACTTGCAATCATGCTGAGCTTCTGCAACACTAAAGCCAGATGCAGATTAGCTGGCCATTGCCATTTAAGGGAAATTTCTTCATTTGTATTCTGTGCAAATTTTCAAAAGTTTGCTAAAAATTGATTTAATCATTGAGGTTAAGGTATAGAAAAATATTATTTAAGCACAATCTAAACCTCCTGAGCAAACAAAGTTGCTCCTTATAGGCTTCCCCTCTGTCTTTGGCAAGATCTGATGACCTCTGATACCAGACATGCACTACTTAATCACTGAGTAATATAAACTGGAACTGGAAAAGGCTTATTTTGAATGAAATCGAGCACATAACTAGGTGTATATGTAGGGTCTGCCACAAGATTGCCACCTGCTGTCCTGTTGTCTTACGTGTGTTCTCCTCTTGATGCATGGCAGTTGTGATTGCGTGTTGCGCCATATATATCCACAATGCTAAGGCTATCAGTATCAATACAGTTACCCTCAAGACTTGACAATTTGGGGATTTTGTTATCTGTTGCTCTTTAAACAGATAGTCTCATTGACTTTGTTTTCAATGGTATCCCACAAAGAATTAGAGAGGAATGAGCCAGAGCCTGGTATACTGAGGCACGGAAAAAGACACATGATTTGGAGGGGAGGGGATGGAAAGGGTAATTCTTCATTCAGCTTTGTTCCCTGAAAAAAAGTAGTCATAGATTTGCATGTCAAATATTTCTAAAAAACATTCGCAAAACATTGCGAAAAACAATCCGACAAAAAAATTTTGATTTTCCATCTAGATAGTGAAATCTGAGCCTAAGAAATACAGTAATTTATAGTGCAGAGTAAAACACAGCATATAATTTAAATGACTGATCTCAAAATTTGAAGTTCAGTCTGAATATAAGATTAATGCAACTACGTACAATCAAGTCTGCAGAGTTATTGGAAATATTCACTAATGTTATATCAATAATGAAATATTAGAGAAAAGTATTATTTTGCTGAATAATGTATATATTAAGAAAAACAACTGCATAAATTCTTCATTAGAAGTAATCTGCCCAGATCTTTTTAAAATTCCATTTTACAAAGAGGAAAACTGGGGAAGTAATCCTAAAGTTGCTTGTGCAATAGTAACAGCAACCACTAGTTTCTCCCTTTTTTTAATCTTTTCTGTTTATGATTAAGGTAGTTGAAATTTAGTGTATAGCGTCTGTTTTCTTTTCTTTACAGTTGAAATTACATAATTGAGTCTCCATGGACTTGATGTTTATATAGCCTTTTACAATTTTAAAATCTATGTAACATACATGTTATTTGGTTTTAGGCGTAGTATTTTAGCAAAGATTATACAAAGACTATGCTGAATGGGGACGAAGATCCTAGGAAAGCGGTAAAGCTATTAGAGATAATTCTAAATGTCAAACAGTAGGATTTAACTAGGTGACAAATAAGACATTAAACAGGCCACAGTCTTTGCAAAGATCTTGACATTACTTTGTAATGGAAGGAGGATTGCAGACATGAACTGAGTTCAAAGGCTTCTAATGGAGGCAGGGTGGGGGGAATTCCATAGTCAGTAAAAGTCTGTGTGGTATCTGATTTAACCCTTGAAAGGCAAAAGATCTGCATGAACTGAAAATAAAAGAAATACAGATTAAAAAAAAAAAAACATACACATATGAAACAGATTATTTCATTTGGCCCCCTTTTTAGGATAGCTTATCCACCCCCTTTCTTACAATATTTTGATCACATTATGTATCTTTCCATAAGGTATTCCTCTTCCTAAGCTAAGTACAGAATGCAAATCCCTGAAACCTGCAACTTGAAAGAATAACCTTTAGAAGAGGAACATTTGGATCAAAACTAACAACAACAACAAAAAATGTCTAGAACAAAAATAAACCAAACTAATGAATACCCTCCTCAAAAAAAAAAAAAAAATACACTGATGCAATTGAGCGTGAAGTTCTATTTATTTTAATTTAGCTTCCATATAGATTTTTAAACTCTCGTACTTTAATTAGTACGAAAACTCCATTGAGTCCAAAATTAGATAGATGTTAAAAAGACAGAATAACTTTCACTATGTTTTTCATCCAGGAAAAAAAAAATACAGCTATAAAACCTAATGTCTCAATAACTTTTGTTTTGGGCTTGTAATGCAGACACTTCAAGGATGAACAAGAATTGTCCCTTTTCATTCTCTGTTTCTAGACTGACAAGGATATACAAACAACTCCCAGTACCTCAGGGTCCAACACCGCATACAGTGAACCACAAATCTATTATTTCTGCTACTGAATTCTGTATTTGAAGGCACAGCAGACTCTTCCCTGACTTACTGAAGAGATATTCAAATTATGTCTAATAAAACTAGCATTTTATTGAGATGGGAAGTAAATTACATAAAAAGGCAAAACAAACAAATGAAAAACAGGAAGCTTTTTAACTTTTCTGAAGAAACAATGATTTCCAAGTTTCTTTCATCTGGAGTTAGAATTTTAAAAAATGGAAAAAATCTAGAAAAAAAAATGAAGTTTTATTTATTTTATTTTGCAAGCATCCCAAATTTCATTAGCAGTTGGAATATGGGTGAGAAAAGAAAGGCATTTAAGTAAACTAACTGTCCACTGGGATTTGCAGATAACATAGATGTTATTACACAGAATCAGCTAGAGCAGGCTGCTCAGTGCCATGTCCACTCCAGATTTCAATATCTCAGATAGCAGAGAGATTACTAAATGCTTATATAGATGCACATTTATATAACAGACCTCCTTTGAGGTACACAAGCAGAGGTACACATTCACTCATTTATCTCACCTGATTCAAAAGCCTGTTTGGTTGACATCCTTTTTCACCTACATCCTGTTTTGTGCACGAGCTGCATCACAAGGACTCTTATCGAATGCCTGGTTTCCATCTGAACAGAAAACTGTCAGTCTTTGCCGTCTATAATAACTACCATCGTAGAATCATAGAATAGTTTGTGTTGGAAGGGGCATTACAGATCATCTTGTTCCAAACCCTCTGCCATTGGCAAGGACACCTCTCACTAGAACAGGTTACCCAGGGCCCCATTTAATCTGGGCTTGAACACCTCCAGGATTGGGCAATCCACAGCTTCTCTAGGCAACCTGTTCCTGTGCCTCACCACCGTTATAGCAAAGAATTTTCTCCAAACATCTAATCTAAATCTCTCCTCTTTTATTTTAAAATTTTCCCTTGTTTTATCACTACCTATTTGTGTAAAATGTCACTTTCCATCATTTTTATAAGACCCCTTTAAGTATTGACGGCCACACTGAGGTCTCCCCAGAGCCTTCATTTTTCCAGGCTCTCTAAGCCTTTTTTTTTTTTTTCACGGGAAGGGTGCTCCGACCCTCTGATCAACCTCATGGCCATCCTCTGGACTTATTCTAACATGTCCTTGTCTTTCTTATGTTGGGGACCCCAGACCTGGATGCAGCACTGTAAGTGAGGCCTCGTGAGGGCAGAGTAGAGGGGAACAATCACCTCCTCCAACCTGCTGGCCATGCTTCTTTTGATACAGTTAGCCATCTGCACTGCAAACACGCACTGCTGGCTCATTTCAAGCTTTTCATCCACCGTAATCCCCAAGTCCTTCTCCACAGGGCTGCTTTGTATAAGTTCTTCTCCCAGTATGTATTTATATCTGGGATTGCTCCAATCCAGGTGCAGCACCTTGAGCTTGGACTTGTTGAACCTCATTAGGTTCACGTGGGCCCACTTTTCTAGCTTTTCCAGGTCCCTTTGGATGGCATCCCTTCCTTTTGTTCCATCAACTGCAGCACTCAGCTTGGTTTTCTGCTTCATTTCTTACACAAGGGGATGGAAAGCTCTTGCACTCTAAGGTACAGCATTGAAGAAGCTTCCAGGGTGCTCTAACACAACACCTACCAGCCTCTTCTGAAATGCTTGTAGCTCTTGATTGCAGTATTCCAATTTTCTGATTCATTGTACCACATTTTCACGGTAGCAATTAGGTCATAGGTTTTCTAATTGCACCATGGTTTCTAACACCACCTGCTTGTTTCCCATGCTGCAATAATTAGTGTAGAAGCACTTCAGCTGGGCTATAGCCTGTATCACCTTTCTAGAGGAGCCCTCCCTAGTGCCTCTGGGACAGGTCACAGGTATTTCCCTGGTGCTTCCTAAAGTGCTGGTGTTCCTTGATTCTTCTTCATCACCCAGAGGTACACCCCCTTCTCCTGCTGAATCTGATTTAAAGGTCTGCTAATAAGCCCAGCCAGTTTGCTGCCCAGAACACTGTTGCCCCATCTGATCAGGTGTGTCCCATCTGGTATCAACATGTCTGGTTTCAAAGGTGCATCTGAAATCACAGAACCCAAATCCCTGAGCATTACACTAGCTATGCAGCCAATCATTCACTTGATCTGTCAGTCTCCTTTCTCTTGGGTCTGTGTCTCCAAGTGGGAGGACAGAGGATACCACTGTCTGTGCTCTCGATCTCTTTAACATCTTTCTGAGATCCCAGGGAAATAAATTCCTTTTTATTAAAGGAAGATAACACCCTTCATGCTTTTTTGGTGGCACTAGTTCTAATACAGGTGTTCGTTTGGACCAACTTTGAACACACGTTGTTTCCTGGGTCTTGACCATTACTCATGAACTCTCCTTTTTCCAGCCCCAGAGCATTGTATCTGTTGTGTAGTGACACTCTGGGTTCAAGGGGAAAACTCCTCCTCCTGCTCCAAGCAGAGATGTGGGTCCAGTTTCCCCTGTCATGTGAGGCAGTCAAGTCTGTCAGCTCAGGGCTGGAAGCTAGCTTATCTTCCCTTTGCAAGGGCATAAAGCAGGGCTGTTGCCTGGCTCTTGTCATCACCGATGACACCATTTATTAATCTCTCACTCAGATTCCTAGATACTATACTGCCTGGTGAGCTCCTCTTACAACACAGCCACTTGCTCAAAAGATCTTCCAGCTGAGGACACTTGAACACAAGACATCCATCTCTGCCTTCAGGCCCTAGGGAGATTTCCGTATTCTGGAGTTCCCTGAAACTGAGTCTGGGCAGCTCTTTTAGCCCTCGCGAGGTCTGTTTGGGTATAGCATCTGCCTGGGGAGGTAGTGGCCCCTTTGAGTGGGTTTCAGCCTCATCTTGGCAGTTGCAGCATGTGGACACCATTATTGTTTTAGTAGAAGGCTTCTTCTTGCTTCTCCAAGATTCTTTGTTAATCTTCAATTAAGAAAACTCAAGTCTCTATGAATACAAGATAGAACACTTCTAATTTTGACTAAGAGTCATTTACAAACTCCAGACATCATTCTGAATGCAACACGTAGGGATGACAAGAATCATGCATACCTCTGAGGGAAGGAAAGTGTTTCCCATTGACAGCAACAAGGTTCCAAAATAAACAGTTATTCCAAAGAAATCCACCTACATTGCAAGCATACTGAGAGCTTATGTGGTCTTGTTTTGCCATGGAATACAGTAAACAAAGCATTATAGCTAAATTGTAGGCGTTAGCTATTCCATTTGACAGATTCAAGGATGAAATAATCTGAGACCTTTGCTAAAAGCCTACAGAGCAGCCTTCCTCTGCAGATACACCTCAGATCATCTATGCCAGAGATAACATATCCACAGGACCCTGACTTCAGAGAGCAATTTTCTCCTGTGGAATAGTAAAGATCATAGCAGGTGTGAAATATTTTCCTATAGCATCCACTGTGAATATACCACAGGAATTCCAAGAAGAGCTCAAACTGTTCCCTTCATCCTGACCACCTCCTCCATGCCTGCAGTCAGAAGATTTTTGACATATGCATGTCTTGACTCCTGGGCTGCAAGGGCAAAATGGAAATATCACATCCTTCTGAATGAAGCACAAATCACCCACGGAAGGAGTGGCTCTTCTGACTCACATGGAACAGAAAACAAGGTCATGATCTTTACTCCCATCTGTTTCTCCTCCATCATGCTTTGTGTAGGCTGGTGCACTGTTGTCAATAATCTTCTGGTCCAAGAAGTGGAAGGATGATGATTTCTCCCATCTTCTCCCCTGAGTACTTTCATACCTGAAATCTGTACAGAATAGGAAAAGAAATGCAAACAAACTAACTAACTAACAAATAAATAAATAAATAAAAGATTGGTCATTATTTGCTATTTTTACTTTCTGTATTTCCCTTTCCAATTTTTTATGAAGCTTGTTTATTTGATATAAAAACATATGAATAAGCATAGGGAAAAATGAAATGCTGGAGAAAAACTGTTTTCAAATTAATAAAGTATAATAAGTTTTAGACTCCTACTACCATACACGTTCATTACAGAGCTAGCGGAATTCTCTTTTGAAGAACAGGAGTTTTTAGAAAATGTGCATTCTCTTTTGTGTACGGAAAAAAAGTGTACACTTTTGCAGCACAAACAGTTTGCATGTCAGCTGCTAGTTGCATCCAGTTCTAGCTGGATGTGTAACTTTTTTTTTTTTTTTTTTTTTTTTTAATTTTCTGCCAGTTCATGGAGGATACAGGTTATTTTCAATATCTCATTTGAAGTCTTTTGCAGTTCTTGGTCTTAATTACTTGGGTGATAAAAAATTGCACCAGCGATTTCCATAAGAAAGTTTTACCAGTAGTAATTCTGGATTGAGGGCCACCTAACCTCCCTGGAAATTGCCTGTATTGTATATGTGTACTAATAAAAAGGTCAGAATAAACTGAGGGTAGTAGTCTTTCCTATCCCTCATTCAAAAAGACACTCAATAATGTATGAATTTTGCAAATAAAACATAACATTATTTATAAGTATTATGTATAATAAGTATATAATTCCTAATTTCTTGGATTCTTTTCAGTCTTCTTTTAGTTATTTGGAAACACTAGAACATCTGATCCCATGATGTTTATTTTATCTTTTCTGTGTGGGTCTTCTCTTTCTGTGCTGTCTTAGGACATGCTTAGTCTTAGTCTACATACTGCTAACTGCTCTGAGATTTCTGATCTTTCATTCTAATTGTGTGGCTGATTTTCTCATAGTCTTCAGGTAGTGTTAGACAAGTTGTTATTAAAATTATTATTATTAAACCTTGTTCTCAGTATTTATTAACCAACTTTGAGTTCTTATCTTATTTAATACTTCTTAGAGTTTAGATTTGCTTTCCCAAACACATTTTTATGATGATTTGGGTGGTCACTAATTTCAATAGTAAATGTCATAATTGTGAGGTGGTGATTTTATTTATCTTAACACCAGGTACAGTCACTAATGAAGAAATATTTTTTCATTTGTGCAAAACAACACTGCTTTTCAGGTTTTGCAATGAGTGAAGGCCACAAGAAGCAGACCCTACAAGAATAAAGGACCATATCTGAGAAAGCTGAAACTGTAGAAAACCCGTCATATCTTCATAGATATAAATTTGTCCTAGCAAAAAAAAATCAGTAAGGTAGATTTTTTTTTTTTTTGCATAAACTTGACCTAGCAGTTCTATGTCATGCAAAGAAGAAAAAGAATCAAAACAGAACTGCAGAGACAAAACCAAGATGAATTAGTCCAAAACATTTCAAATATTCACGACAGACACTACTATAATGAAAATGTTTCACATAAGAATGAGTCTATGATGTTGCCCTTCTACTGCTCATCTTTTTCAACATTTGTTAAATTCCACCCAGCTTCACAAAATTATGTCAGGCAGCCCCTACTCCCCTATTTATTTTAGGAAAGGTACCTACCCTGGCTCAGTTAAAAGCAATCAAACTCTCCATCCCTAAAACCAGACCAAAGTATGTCCTACTCTCCCCTCTCTATAGTGTTGTTAAGAAGTAAGAGTTTGTTAAAGCTGAACTTTTAGTGATCCCAATCATATGCCAACCTGAAACAAATGCAGCCTGGGGTCAAACTGTCAAACTACTGCAAATTTAGGGCTATTCATATACTGTCATTAGGGAGAAAAGTTTTGCTCTGATCATGAAGGTTTCATTAAAACCTGTAGACTAAAAATGCTTATACTTTTAACCTAGATTTTCATTATACCTGTTACTAAACATTCAAGAAATCAACCATACATATAAATTTAGTTATGAGGAACACTCAGTAAGTTAAAAATGTGCTGATTTTGACTAAAGAATCAGGCCTTCAGAATCCCAGTGATTTTATACCTGTAGCTAAACAAATCCTGAAGCAAATGTGTCTGTGGTAGAAAGGATCAGAAGAAAAAGATAATGGAAAGAATGAACAAAAATACAAAAGCTAAATAATTAGATAAATTCAAATAGACAGATTTTTTTTCCTCTTATGTTCTCAAAAGCTAAATATGGTTCAAATATTCATTTGAAAACCAAATTTGTCTTGATTGTCTATAAGACCCAAATTGCTCCTGCATGGGAAAAAACCTATTACACTAATTAACATTTGTGCTGTTGGCCTGGTGTTTTGTACCAGTTTTAATAAAAAATCCATTTTCCATGGCTAGAATCCCTGAAAACAATGATTTACCATGGAAATATTAACACATTGCAAAACACAATAGGACCAGTTCTGCTTTTAGACATAAATGATTCATGCTGCAATGAGTCACTGTTCTACATAGGGGACTTGATTTCCTGGCTCCATCACTGTTCAGTTTATATCCTAAAACATTATACTTGAATGTTTGCTGTTATATTAACTTGCATAACCACAGTTATTAATAAAGACTACCAAATTATCTACAGAGTCATGTAATTGGTTGTCCTTTGTTGCAGATGTAGATAGCAATGCCATACGTAATCAAAATCATGTCATTCTTATACTTTTGAAGATAAGGTCAGTATGTCATATGGTTAACCTCAAGTTTCCTCAAGGAAAACACTTCTTTATAGAAAATATATCTATAAAGTCATAATTATTTGGCCTTAATTTTTTGGATTATTTCAACTATACTCTCTTGTGCTTATTTGTTATTTCTTATGGTTTATTGAGAGTTGATTGTTTGTCTGATGCTGTGCAGACATAAAGAAATAGACTGAATAATTCACCTCTTTATTTGTAACATTCATTTTTTTGTGTGATAGAATATTGTCATTTTGCATTTTCACATAGGCACTTGTAACTCAAACTGAACTTGGAATTTGTGTACAATATTCCATAGTGACCACATGCAGGCCATTACACAAAAGGCATTTACTTCAAGATAAAAAGCCCTGTACTTTCACAAGCTGAAAAACAGATAACCAAAATAAAAGGAATTTAAATGCCATAATCCCATGTTGTCCTGCAATTACAAAGAAAGAAAGCTTATAACAAAACAAATTTCCAAGTTAGAGGCATTTGAAAATTTACATTCATGTTTCAAGGCTATAGCCCATTTCTAGCCAGAGTTATCCAAATTCTCCTTGAATTAAAGGCAAAAGTCAACAGAGTTAAATAGGGCTTAAATGGTTGGAATGAACAGCTATTCTACTTGCTGTTGTACCATCTTTGTTTCAGAACTTTCTAGATGCAACAGCAAGTCAGTATTTTTTCAACCAAATAACTGTCCACCTTGCCAGATAAGGAAAACCACAGTGATATTTATATGTAAGATATGATGGCAACACAACCATGCCTCTCTAAATAATATGGCAGTCATAGCTGTTCAGCGGTTCCTGCTCAGCATTACAACAGTAGGAAAAGCTGATGAGGAGAAACGTTGCCACGTGGTGGATTATCTGTTCCTTGAAATCCTGAAATAAATGAATTTACTTTTCTTAGCATTTAGACCTTTCTTTAAGAAAAGAAAAAAAAAAGTAGCAGACATAGCCAAATGCGTCAGGCAGATGTGGCTGGAGAACCTACCTGAGGTGCCAGCTGGATTTGTACTAGCATTCTTGGAGAGACTGAAGACACGAATGGCTGCTTTGAATTTAATATATGTTATTTCCTGCCTGCTGGCGTTACTTACAGGACATTTGCTGTCCACTCTGCTGTGCCCTCTGTATGCCTGATTTGTTGTTGTTTTTCTTTTTTTTCCTCCTTTAACTTTTTTTCTTCTTCTTTAATATGGACTGTTCATGAAATGAAACCAAAATAATAAATTGTTGCCTTAAACATTTGGCTCCAGTCATTCAGTTCTTAACCAAAGACAGACAGCAGTTCACAGTAAAGAGTAAAGGCAAATGGTTAACACATTTTAGGATAGTTTTTTGGCAATGAAAGAAATTTGTGAAATAGTTTTTGACTTTTTTTTTTTTAATAAAGCTGCTTACTTGAACTACTAGAATGTTTCTGTCACCAATACTCTTGTGCAGCTTGTTTGCTGCTTACACTGTAATTATGTAAGACCTGTGATGACAAACAACATAGTTTATTCAAAAAGTTATTTACACAAAGCAAAACAGCAAGCTTCACAATAAGTATTTGGGCTTGACTTTTGTCTTAGTTGTTAAATAATCTGTGACACCAACCAGGGGTGAAATAACCCTGCTGCTAAAAGGCACTGGAAATCACCAGAGCACAGTATTTAGGGTTCTTTATATGGACTACATACATTATAATGTGAGGGTTCCTGGACTAGTACATTCAAACAGAAGTATGTGTATATATTTGCACTTATGCACATGCTCATATGTGTTTTGGATGTGCATGTCTGTTACTGTAGCATTTAGATATTTTTTGATTCCTAACAGATAAATTGAGCACATAGTTTTGAAAACTGTAATTTGGGTGATAGAAAGTCGCTGTTGAACATCATATTTTCTTTTGTCACTTAAGTTGTACTGTAAAAAGAAACAAATAAAGCTAGCAAAGTATATATATCAACTTTTTATAGCATGGTTGAATCCCATTGCCCTGCAGTGATACATAGCCATCTCCTCATTCCAGCATGACCCTCCCCACAACTAGCCACCGTTCCTATCTATCTTTTCCTGGCCTGACAGCCAAGCAAGAAACAGCACGCACTTTGGCTTGGTGAAAATTGCAGCCATGCTGACTGACCGGCAGCTCTCTGTGAGCAGACTGCCCGGCTGGTTGCTGTTTCTTGGCTGCTGGGTGAGCCTAAACAGAACAACTTAAGTTTGATGGATCAAACAAACAGCTCTGGAGCCTGAATGAGGCCCCTGGGCAATATTTTGTGCGGGCCAGTTGAAAGAGCTTAATATCTTTGAAAACTCGATGTCTTTGTCAAATTTCGTTGAAACTATCCAAGGGACTCCAGGGTACTAGTGAGAGAGACACAGACACACAGACAGCATGACTGCCTAAGCCTTGTTTCCTCAGGAAACCAGGCTAAAAATGTGCCTAGAGATATTTTTAACATCCCAAACTGCTAAGCAGTCCTCAAAAGGAGGAAAAGAAATACCTACACTACATATTGTTTGGGGGAAGTTTTCAATGTGAAAAATTTGAAGAAAAGTAAAAATTCATGTGGAGAAATTATTGCTAATTGAAAAGCAGAGACGGTGTTTTCCACAACTTAAACTCATATGAAATCAGCACCAATGCCTGTAACAACTATAAATGCTTGTAAATCACAATTGCATATAAACCAGATCGTTGTAATAGCATATATCTTTCTGAAGAGGGGTTAGTTTTAGTAGATCTGCTCAGAATATCATCCCATATAAATTCTCTGTCATATGTCGTGCTTTCATTTTCTTCCATAAATATTTACAGATACCTCGAATTTCTGTAAAAGTATCTGTATAGTACTTTGTAGTACTCTGTCTGATATTTTGTATTTTTTGATCATGACCTCCGGATCACATATGATTGTTTTAGTTGAAGAGGTGGATAATGTATCTTGAATATGAAATAATAATTAGGAATCATGGAGTAAAGTATGTTGTTTTTCATATAAGAGTGACTTTCTAAACATATTGGCTCAAGAAATATTGACGCAAATATGCATCTGGTATAAAATTATGAATGAAAACTGTCAAAAGGTGGGGATGGGAAAGAATTTAAGTATATACTGAAGATACTGCCTTATATCTTCAAAAATATGAACAGACCCGTTGACTTTAATGAAATCATCTACAAAATCAAACTTGCAGACCTGATAAAGGAATAGAGTTGAGACTTATGTGATCAGCCTTACCTGGGAAACAATTTCTATCATGAAGTAGCAAATATATCACTCCTTTTAGAATGGAATTGTAAGGTTTAGAAAGAAGTCAATCTGCTTTATCACTGGGAAATAGTTTACTCTCTTCCATTATGTTTTTCCATGTCATGTGGTAACATTCCTGTGCTTGCCTGCCCTGATTTGTCATTGGGAGGCTCCTTGGCACTGTTTCGGACAAGGCCAGCTTGTGCTTTACCAAACATAATTTGGGGAAGAGTAAACTCCAGGAACTACACCTATTAGGAAGACTCCAGTGAGACTGTTCTCTTTTAGGACATCTAGCTCTGGAAATGGAAAAGGAAAGTTTAGAAGTGTGGACACAACCCAGGCTATGCTACTTGGCTTTGAGGCCAGATTACAGGCCCTGGTTTGTTTTGTTTAGCCATACAGACAAAGCCTCCTTGTCTACACTTGGGTACTTAGTGGTGCATGATAATGCCCAAACCTCCAGTGGACAAGCTGGTGTAGCAAAAAACAGTCTTTCTTAAAAGAGAGAATATTTCTCAAAATAGAAAGGCAATAAGGACATGCAGAATTATAGTCATGTGGCTCAAAGAATATGGAGGAGCAGACAGAGATTGCAGAAAATTCCTCTGGCCCCAGCTGATGTCCTGTCCTGGTCCACAGGCTACATGGATAGATCACAGCAGCAAATGTGCTATAAGCACTGAACCTGTAGATTTAGCCTTTGGGTTAAAAATTGGCCACCTGATTTTGCAGCTCATAGCTGTGCCTTTGGTTATTTCACAGCACTTCTTGAGCAAAGTAGACAGGAGTTCACTCAAATTTTCAGTGAAAACAGTATTACATTGTATTAAAGGTGATAATACTCTCTGGAAATTGTGCCCCATCCCAAGTAGTCTGTAGAGAAATTTATGGATTTTTTTCCTTCCTCTGTTATGTAACACTATTTACATTTGACAAGAAGATTTCCTGTCACAAACCATTTCATTTCACTTTGAAATGTATACACTTTGGTATACATTCATTGATATGCAATTTCATGGATATGCAGGAGAATGCATAAGCAAAGATGTGAAAATGCATTAAATTACTTAGCTGATCTGTTTGGTTCTAGAATCATGGATTTCTCTCAAACCCTGTTGTGCCTTTTTGGAGTACAAATAAGATATGTTTAAGCTTTCTTGTGTATTTTTTAACTGTTTGTTTATATTAGATGTCCATAACCTAAATCCTGTGTGATTTTTAAAATACATATTGGCTCTAGATTACTGGAAGTAGAGATTCACAAAGCACTATTTCAGCAGTTCTTTTACATTCTATATGCCAAATGAACACATTTTGAAATTCTTTTTTTTTTTTTTTCCATCACCATGCCCATTTTCACACAGCTGAAATCCCAATCATTTGAAAATACTTAAGTGCAGAAATATGCTATTAAAAGGAATTCAGAAAACACTGGCAAGCAATGCTTCCCTACCATGAGCAAATGATTTATATTTGTAACTGTGGATTTTGAAAAATAGAAATAAAACCAAAGAATAATAAATAATCTTTAGACAGAAGCATATACCAACCTGCTATTGTGATTTCTGTCTTGTGTGAAGCACTGCTGAAATTTTTAATTGCATTTGGCAACAAAACAACAATCAATGCTTAAATTAACTTTTAACTGTGATGTTTAAACTCTATGCTAAAATTCCATGTCCAAACCTCACATAGCCTGGTTATTTGTAATTACACTTTGGAAAACTAAAACTAAAAAGAAATAGGCAAATTACTTAACATACTCACTAGTTACCCCTTCAGGAAATCTGCCTGTGATTACTAGTCCTTGGAGATAAGACCTGCCTATATACTATCAGATCAAATTGTTTGCACATTCAGTACTTCCCAAGTGATAGTATTCAGACCTCTCTTGTACGCAAAGATCTCATAAGGATGAATGAGAAGAAACAGCCTTACAGTACTAGTTTCTCACTTTTTTTTGTAGCCTGAGAAAGTAAGTGATGTTCTATAGCTTCCCCTGGGCATCTGACACCACTTTTTTTTTTTCTTTTTTTTTTTTTTTCCATTTTCTTCCCTTCTACTTGCTGTGGCCTTTCTCATCCTTATCCATTTATTCCCTGGCATGGCACATTTGGTGCAGAGATTGAACTAATAAAGTGAAATGGGCCAATCTGCCTCTGGCCTGAGCTGCTGGGTTTGTTTCTGTACTGAGCTTCTGGCACAGGGGATGTATAGCAGGGACTCTGGATCTGGTTGAAGGCAGGGAACATTTGCTTGAGTTTCCCACCTTGCACTACTATTGCAAGAGACAGCTACTGCCTCCTTTATCTGGAAAGGTAAAATATATATATATATATATATATATATATATATATATATATATATAATATTAATATGCAGAAAATATTATTAAATTTAATTTCAAGGAAAACCAAAGTAGTTCTATTCTAAAATGAAAAAGATTTTAGAATCAATAATAAATACTTTAAAAATGCATTTTAAAACCAAACTGTTTAAAATGAATTCTTCACTTAAATACCAAAATCAAGGGTAATAAAGGTCATTTGTGTTCCTTTTTTCTTTCTTTCTCTCTTTCTTTCTCTCTTTCTTTCTCTCTTTCTTTCTCTCTCTCTCTCTCTCTTTCTTTCTTTCTTTCTTTCTTTCTTTCTTTCTTTCTTTCTTTCTTTCTTTTTTCTTTTTCCCCACACTTGTACTTCATGACTTCTCTAATACACAAAGCAAATATGAAGAAAAATTTTGCATTGCTGCTTTGGATATTTGTGGGGTCATCTGTTATAAAAGAAAAGAATTGCTCCAAACTCAGGTTTTGGCAGGTAAAATAGTTGTTTATGATGTTTTGTGTCTTGCTTTATTCATACTGTGAATACATGGTTATTAGAAACACGTTTTTATTTCCATCTGTTTGTTTTGACTACCAGCAGAAGACTTACCTAGTTATTTACAAAGTAATTTTTCCTTTATAACATTTCTGAAGACAATTAATTTCACAGAGTTTGTATATGTATTAGCAATACCATTTTTTTACAGTTCCTTTCACAAAATAGAAGGTATTTTTCT
Source organism: Anser brachyrhynchus (assembly GCF_964034855.1). NCBI lineage: Eukaryota > Metazoa > Chordata > Aves > Anseriformes > Anatidae > Anser > Anser brachyrhynchus. The sequence continues at coordinate 44,346,934 of NC_137697.1, forward strand.
AATGTAAGTTATAAGATATTAACAATAGGAACCAGGTAACAAGCAAGTGTATTTACTTTTAAAAGTTTTAATTCAGATTATTTGATAACACACATGAATTGATCACAGCTGTAACATCTAAAATATTGTTAATAGTCACAGTTGAGCACATCTGTTAATATGAGTGCTGAATAATTATTGAATTCTCTTTGTTATAGTTTGGTGATAGTGGAAATGATTCAAGTTAAAATGAACCTGGTTAAAAATCTAAGAACAGTTAGGTATAAATCTGTAATGCTATATAATATACTTCACTGAATCTGAGATCTAAGCATCAGTAATCCTTTGAAATCCCCTGTGATTCTCTCTGAAAAATCTCATAAAAATGATGATGACATTCACAGCTTTTATGGGTACAGAAAGACATACTGTGTCTTTGGTAGCAACATCATGTTTTCTTTAACATCATCCTATTACATTCAAGGAAGGCCATATACACCTGATGATGTGTTTTATAGTTATGGTTAAAAGACTGATTTGAAAATTACTGTTTACATTGGTGGGTAGTTTGGAATTGATTAGATATATCAGGAAAGAAACAGTGAAAAAAAGCTCTTTGGCTTTTTCATCTGTCCAGTCTGATAAGCTGATCAGCAAGTAAGTATTTTGCTATTTACCCTATTTACACTGTTTTCACTGAAATTTTGTAAACAAGTTATATTACAAAATTTCAAAGATGCACATACAAACATTGTTGTGTTACTAAGATCATCAGTATGGATGCACAGTCAAGCACTTACAGGACTTGGACTTTCTAGAGCACATAGACATCTGACAATACAGTGAGAGACCTCTTGACTGTAAATCCAAAATACTATGTATATACACATACATACATTATGAGAGATACCTCATTTCATCACACAATGGTGTTTCATAAACAGTATGATAAAATGTTAACCACATTCTCCATCAAAAAGAAACTGGAAAAAAAAATCTTTTGCAGTTCATCAGTCTCAAGCAGTAAAACTGAATAGAAATTCAAAAAAATCAGGAAAAGAAAGACAGAATTTGAGATTTTTTCTTTTGTTTCACTGCTAATCTTTTGCTCATGAGTAAAAAAAAACAGCTTGAGTGAGAAATCTACCGGAATAAAGACTTCAAGACAGGGACATAAAAGAACTGGAGTACTAAGGAATGCTGTTAGCAAGAGATTGATAAACATGACTGATCTTCTATACTTACACTAAAACTCTTAAGTAAAATTGATTAATCATTGCCATGAATGTTAGTATGTACATATTTTTAAAATAGTAAATGATTTTGCTTTGGCCATAAAAATACAGTATTTGTGTATTCTTTGAAGAACACTTTAAATATATGCCCTTCAAGTATTTTTAAAGTCATATGTTACAACAGACTCTAACACAATGTTCAGAAATGTCTACCAGGAATTACAGATGAAATGGTTGGTGTTCAGCAAAGAAACTGATTGTTCCCTCCATTGACTTGTTGAAGGAACACTGAATACTGCATGCAAAAATCTGAAAAATGTGGAGAATGGAAATGCAAGATATGTGTATTGTTAAAAAGGATCAGTAAATGTTAATCCAAGTAATGTATTCCTATGTGCTTTACATCATTGTAATCACATTCTTGGAATAAAAGTTGATCTGGAACAAAAATTATGCTTGTCCTCATACAAACTTTGTGTCTCAAGTAGAAAATTGGATTATTTTTAAAAAGAAGAATAACAATCAGACCAAAAGATGTGTTTTCTTAAACTGTTCTTAAAATTGGAATACAAATTGAGGTTGAACTGTTCAGTAATGATTTTAAAGATATGCATTAAATCTAACAAATCAGGTTTTTACTCTGTACTCTTGAAGGCTGAAGGACATTAATATTTTAGGTCTGTTTGCTTTTTGCTGCATAAAATAACAAGTCTGTTCTTGAATTCCCTGGATATCCAATAACTATTACAATCAGAAAGAGGTACAGCTTGGAAAACAAACAGTTTTTTATATAACCTTTTTTTCAGCAAGACTTTTATATTGGCTTTAAGACAGTCTTGTTGTTATATGTCATAGTATCTCAATGTTTATTATAGAAAGACTTCACTACTATGTTAATTCGCTCATTAATACTCAAACAAATGATCCAAGGCACCTCAAAAGTTAAAATGGTAGCACAAATAGAAATTATAGGAGCTGATGAAGAGTGTCTCAAATAACAGAGTTAGACTGAAATGTATGCATGTAACTCGTTGCGGAGGTATTTCTTATAGCAATTTAAACATAAAGGTCATCTTTACAACTATCTCCAGGACTTGCAGTTTAATTTGAGAAAAATCAAACAAAAACTCAAAACGAAAAATACTGTTAATGATAATAACGTGTAAGAGTTTGGGCCCTGGTAGATGGGAAGAACAAAGGTCAAGAAGACAGAGGAGGCTACGTGGTAGAAGATGATTTAAGCACTATACAGGTGAAAAGCCTCTTCCCCTCTGATTGCTTTCATTCTGTAAAATATGCTAACCAGTTTATATTGGAATTCAACTCAAAATAATTAATATGGATTTACACATAATCAGTGTTAGTTTTCAAAGTGTAACCTTCATTTTCATATAAAAAACTGATGACACCAGCTTCTGTGTTCCTCTGAAGAAAACACAATTCTTAATATCTAAATGAGAAATTCACACCATTTTCCACTGAAATTACAGGGTTTACTTTAATGAGAGCTTTCAGATTACATGTTTTCTTCTGTCTGGAAAAAAAATAAAAAAAAATTGTGAAACCTTTCACTCCAGTTCTTCCTGCCCTCAAGGCAAAATAAGAAAGAAAAATGTTAACATAGCCTGGCGTTCCTAAAAGTGAGGAGGAATGGTAGTTCTCTCTTTTTTTTTTTTTTTTTTTCATAAACAAAACCTGTAAGTGTCTCTCATTTGCAAGTAAGCTTTAACAATAACAGTGTTTACTTTGCATGTGCACACAACTTTCACAGACTCATCAGAGAAATGTGGAGAATAAAATCAATTATTTCATTGTCAGTTCCTACTATAGTTAGACAAATCCTTTGCCAGAGCGTAATTTCTGCAACTTTGAAAGGAACTGAAATTTCAGGTAGTCATTTCACTATAACAGATCTTTTCTGAAAGAAACAGAAATCTTTAATTTCTCATGAGTTTGAATCACTTACAGTTCAAATCTGCAAGAAAGAGCCAGGTATGAAATACAAATAAAGTTGCTTGCTTACCTAATTGATTGTGCTACACAATCATTTTATCCCACTGATTTATTATGTGATTCCAATAAATCCTTAAAATCAACCCCCAAATCAAACATTTTTCGATGAGGGACAGAGTTTTGAGAGTCACCCCAAAAATCAGAACCAGAATGGATAGGATCTCAATCTTTAGCATTACATACGGAGATACGTATGTATAACATTTCATCTGAAAGTATATTTTAAATATATACATATTGTCATAATAGTCAGAATAGTTTTGTATTAGTAACTTTGGCTATGTCCTGAAAGACGTAAAGCCTTTCTTACAGAAAGAAATAGAGGTTTTGAAATCACAAGAATGAGTTTGACCTTTCCAAAGTCCATGGAGAGCAGAACTCCAGCTGCCACATAAATGAATAAAATAAAATCACAGTGATGTAAACTGACATTAGAAGTTGCACAGCGTTTGCAAATGTTATTTGTTCTTTTAAGACAAATTTTTGTGATTTTATATAAAATTGTTATATATGTGAATAAACAACTCTTTACTAATAAATCCCTTTATTGTTATAAATGACAGAACACATATTTCATGCTGATATGACCTGGTGAAAAAAAGAGTTTTATCACCATTTTGTTTCAGCCACATGTTCTCATTCACAATATTGCTTACAGAACTAAAAAATATTTATCTTATGGATTAGAATTCTGTTTTATAGAATATTCTACAGCGTTATATGATGCTAATGGGGTGAACTCATAACAAAAAAAAAAGAAAAATCATACTCTCTTAGCTAATTCTTCTCTCAAGCTTCGAACTAAAATCTTTTTGAAGTTCTGTTTATTTGAGTTTCCTAGTCACAGTATTACATTTCTCTGCTTTACAAAGAGAAGGACAGAAACACAGAGAGAAAGGAAGACATGCAAAAAGAGAACATAAGACATGCAAAGTACAAAGGAAGAAAAAGGAAACGAGTCATGCCAATTATTTCTATGCTTCATAGCTTTTTGTGATTTTAATCTTTCCCAACCCCACAGAATTTGTTGGGGATGGCAGAAACCTTTTTTATTATTATTTTTTTTCCCAAACGTTTCAGAGTCTACAAGGTCATTTTAGAAGTGACAGTCAAGTTCTATTCTTTTCTAGATACTGACTTCCCATTTCACTTATATTAGAGAATCACAGAATCACAGAATCATCTAGGTTGGAAGAGACCTCCAAGATCACCGAGTCCAACCTCTGACCTAACACTAACAAGTCCTCCATTAACCATATCACTAAGCTCTGTATCTAAACGTCTTTTACAGACCTCCGGGGATGGTGACTCAACCACTTCCCTGGGCAACCCATTCCAATGCTGAACAACCCTTTTGGTAAAGAAGTTTTTCCTAATATCCAACCTAAACCTCCCCTGGCGCAACTTTAGCCCATTCCCCCTCGTCCTGCCACCAGGCACGTGGGAGAATAGACCAACCCCCACCTCGCTACAGCCTCCTTTAAGGTACCTGTAGAGTGCAATAAGGTCACCCCTGAGCCTCCTCTTCTCCAGGCTGAACAATCCCAGCTCCCTCAGCCACTCCTCGTAAGACTTGTTCTCCAGACCCCTCACCAGCTTCGTTGCCCTTCTCTGGACTCGCTTGAGCACCTCAATGTCCTTCTTCTAGTGAGGGGCCCAAAACTGAACACAGTACTCGAGGTGCGGCCTCACCAGAGCTGAGTACAGGGGGACAACCACTTCCCTAGACCTGCTGGCCACACTTTTTCTTATACAAGCCAGGATGCTCTTGGCCTTCTTGGCCACCTGAGCACACTGCTGGATCTTATTCAGCTGACTGTCAACCAATACTCCCAGGTCCTTCTCTACCAGGCAGCTTTCCAACCACTCATCTCCCAGCCTGTAGCTCTGCTTGCGGTTGTTGCACCCCAGGTGCGGGACCTGGCACTTGGCCTTGTTGAACTTCATACAGTCGGCCTCAGCCCATTGGTCCAGCCTATCCAGATCCTCCTGCAGAGCCTTCCTACCCTCGAGCAGATCGACACATGCGCCTAACTTGGTGTCGTCTGCAAACATATAGAGGGTGCACTCGATCCCCTCATCCAGATCATCGATAAAGATATTAAAGAGAACTGGCCCCAGTACTGAGCCCTCGTGGACTCCACTAGTGACCGGCCTCCAATGGATTTGACTCCATTCACCACAAATCTTTGGGCCCAGCTACCCAGCCAGTTTCTAACCCAACAAAGCGTATGCCAGTCCAAGCCATGAGCAGCCATTTTCTTGAGGAGAATGCTGTGGGAAATGGTGTCAAAAGCCTTACTGAAATCAATGTAGACCACATCCACAGCCTTTCTCTCATCCACCAAGCGTGTCACTTTGTCATAGAAGGAGATCGCGTTCGTCAAGCAGGACCTGCCTTTCATAAACCCATGCTGAGTGGGCGTGATCGCCTGCTTGCCCTGCAAGTGCCGTGTGATGACACTCAAGATAATCTGCTCCATGAGCTTCCCTGGCACTGAGGTCAAACTAACAGGCCTATAGTTCCCCGGGTCTACCCTCTGGCCCTTCTTGTAGATGGGCGTCCTGTTTGCTAGCCAGTTTTTATTTATTTTTATTATTCATTGTTAGGTTACTACCAGACTACCAATTTTCCAGACAACAGCCAAGAACTGGAAGGAAGTAGTGGAATTCTTCAAACTGAAACACAAGAGGTTCTGTATGAACATCAGGAAGAACTTGTTTACGGTGCAGGTGACAAAGCACCGACACAGGTTGCCTAGAGAGGCTGTGGAGTTCTCCCTCCTTGAAGATATTCACAAGTAGTCTGGACACGGTCCTGGGAAACTTGCTCTAGGTATCGCTTGCACAAGCAAGGAGGGTGAGAGCAGATGACTTCCAGAGATCTCTTCCAAATTCAGCCATTCTGTGATTCTGTGGTCAGGACAAAACAAAAAGAAAGATATTTAAAACTACAGGAATATCCATCAGATATTTTGTATTTCTTCAGCTGCCCTGGCTAGCTATGCAGGTTTGCAGGCAGAAGCCCGTGACCCTAGAAGCTCCCCTTTTAGCAAAGCAGGGTCCTAATAACACAACGTATGCAGTTATTGCAGCCTGCTCTCTCCACCTACTGAAGTCTCTGGTGGTCCTGACCTGTGCTAGAAACTCATGTGGAGTATGGTCTACCTCTGACTAGCCTATCTGTCCTCCTGGCACTGACAGGTTGTCTCCATGGGGTCCTGGGAAGCTCATTAACAACAAAGATGAAATAAAAACTTAAAAGCCAGAGCTGAGTGAATGCACAGCTGCTCCTGTGGTGACAGTCATCGTAGCATGGAGGAGGGGTTCAGTGTTGGGAAAGAGGGCTGAGCTCCTCTTGCCTCATATAACACCCAGGGCCCTAGGCAAAAGTGGAGGCTAAGATGGCCATTTTTTGAGGGAGGAAGGGATGGAGGGAGGGAGGGAAGTCTGAGGGTAGTCAAGTTTCTCAGACCCTCACCAGAGATAGGGGAGTTCTGTCCTTAAGCTCCCCAGTTGAAGTATCGTTGATTTCTGATATTTATTTAGCATTTTTAATACTTAAATGATATTAATATTTATATCAGTGATTGCAAAGGAACTCACTTAACTTCTAAAATATTTTTGCTCTTTGTCTTGAGGAGAGAAAATAATTTAATGAGGCTAAATCTGCCAAAAATAAAAAATAAAAAGAAGAAAGGAAAAACAAACAAAAAAATTAAGCAGCAAAGCATAAGACTGGAAAATCTTTATTCTACTGTATACTCAAGACCTATCAATTGTTCTGCACTCGTCAAAAACCTTCATTCCATGCTTATTTCTATTTTTATTCCAAAGAAAGCATACAGAAACAAAACCAAGGCTATGTTTTGTAGATTTTTACCATTTTCAAGACCTGTTCTGTAGACACCAGGTATACAATTTGTAAAACCTAGAGATTAAAGAGCTTATCTGATCTGATAAAGAACCACAGAGGAACAATACATAAATTAAAATTGAAGCTGAATAGAAAGTAAGCAAAGACAAGTCATATCTAATAGAAATATATTCATTTGAAATTTGCGCTGATTGAAACCAAACTCAGATAAATACATTTCTAAATTACCATACTGATTTCATGCTCTAGCTTGTACTAAAGCCCCTACATCGTTTTTATTTTTTTTCAAAGTCACTATTGGTATGACCGTTTCAAATTCCGGAGATCATAGAATCACAGAATCACAGAATTGTAGGGATTGGAAGGGACCTCAAGAGGTCATCAGGTCCACCCCCCTGCCAAAGCAGGTTCCCTAGAGCAGGTTGCCCAAGTAGGCATCCAGACGGGCCTTGAGTATTTCCAGAGAAGGAGACTCCACAACTTCCCTAGGCAGCCTGTTCCAGTGCTCCATCACCCTCACTGTGAAGAAGTTCTTTTGCATGTTGGTGTGGAACTTCCTGTGCTCCATCTTGTGGCCATTGCCCCTTGTCCTGTCCCCACAAACCACTGAAAAGAGGTTGGCCAAATCCCTCTGTCTCCCCACACTTAAGGTATTTGTAAACATTAATAAGATCCCCTCTCAGTCTTCTCTTCTTAAGGCTGAACAGAGCCAGGTCTCTCAGCCTTTCCTCATAGGGAAAATGCTCCAGGTACCATGTCAGCTTTGCTGCCCTCCGCTGGACTCTTTCCAGGAGATCCCTGTCTTTTTTGTACCAGGCAGCCCAGAACTGGACACAGTACTCCAGATGAGGCCTGACCAGGGCAGAGATCTCCATCTGCAGTTTCAATACAGGATAAACTAAGAAATAAATAGGAAAAAATCCCTCTAAAGCTTGTGATTTTAGTGAAATTTGCTAGTCTGTGTGGAGTGCAACAATAACACACACTCTGAGATTGGAGGAATTCCAATTGTTTTTGCAATCTTTATAAAATCAATGTTCATTACAATTTTAAAGGAATTTATTAAATTTGATAAATTAAACTGAATAAACTTCAACCTGTTAAAGGCTTTGCTCTCTCAAGTCACAAAACAAAATGTCATACTGTTGTTCAACTTTTCTTCTGCCAATTTTAAAAAGCTGAACTAATAACACTGACATACACAATATCATTTACACCCTTGACTGATTTGTGTCCTTCATTCTTTCATGGTCTAACCATCAACTAAATTAACCACATATGTGCAATATTAATATATCTTTTTCAGTTCTATATTACATTTTAAATTGAGGACCCCTGTGATAGAAAACATTTGTGAGAAGGATCTAAAGATACAACCTTCAATATATTTAATGATACTATCAGATAATACATAGATTTAAAAAAAAAAATCTTTAAACTTATTTATTTTACATACTGTAGAGTTTCACATCAAGGAATGAATTTCCGGAGGTTTGGCAGCAGACAGGGAGGGATGGTGGTAACAAGATGGTGGTTATAAATTTATGTTCTTAGTTAAGATTTTCATTTGATCACAAGTGTTCGGTAGCTAGGGTTTTAGGAAAAACAAACAGATGCTGCAAAGCTAACAATAAGAATCATGTGAACTGGTAGCACTGCTATGCATTCAAGTCCTGTCTTTTAATCTGTTACAGATACAGAGCTTTAACTGCATCTCCCCAAATCCCACATTACAGGCTGTGACCACCCTATGAAATGTCAGGAGCAACTTCCAGCTCTGGTGGCTGCCACTGTGTCAGGGTCCCTCCTCCTCAATGTTGGTACTGAAGACAGCAGAAAAGCATAAAAAATAAATAAATAAGTTCAATGCCTACATGCCATCCATACCTCAGCTGTAAGACTAGTCCTGTCTTTAATTAAATTAAATCATCATTCCTTTTTAATAACATTTTTTTTTGCAGTGAATTTTGAAAATCATCATGTACTTCTGCAGAGAAAAACATACTACACTAGTTCAGCAATTTAATAGTATTACAAACGACTATTTTCATTAACAGGAAATAGAAAAATGGGTAGGACAAAAAGTATCTTTAATTCTTGAAATACCAGATGCTGGCTATATACTTGAACGTCCATCAGCAGTCAGCGTAATGCCATCATATTACATGCACCACAGTCAGCCACCCTTTACACAGGAAACATCAACATCCTGCAGGAATTATAAGATACATGTAATATATTAAAAATTAAGCCTATAGATGCATTGCACATGCTTTCTTCTATACTAAACTTTAAGACTAAACAAATTTGCTGCATTTACTTCATGGTTTTCTGCAATTACATCTATTTAAAAAAAAAAAAAAAGAGAGAGAGAGAGAGAAGGAGGGAAGGAGAGAGGAAGAGAGGAATTCTGACCAAATTCCATAACTGCTAAGTATTAGGTAGGCTATGTCATGCTTTATCCTACGAAAGGACCAACTCCACAACAGTAAATCCATCTGCATGAATTTTCACAGCTGGGTAATAAAAAAAGAAAGGAGGAGAGGAGCTGTGGAGCAGCTCAGCCTTTCTTCAGTTGTTTATGTATCTAATGTGACAACTGAGGGGACTGATCCAGTATGTAACCTATGTCTGCAGTATTTCAGACTGCTCTCTGCACAGAGTGCCACACCCTGAGCCAGTTAGGAGGAACAGTTTGGGGATACCACAATGAGCTCAGCACCTGCTCTTGAGCACTAGAAAAAGAATATCAGAGTGTGGCCAGGAAAAGAAATCACATAACTATCTCTGGTTTGTTTGCCCTGAAGGAAACAGCTGGTTTTACTCTTGCATTTGTGTGCTTCACTGAGGCCGTTTCAATGTCTCTCTCCCTCCCTCTGAGCTGAATTTCAAGCACAGAAGATATGACCGCTGCACTTTTGTAAGATAATTAATAAATGAATGTCTGGTTGTCAAACCACAGACAGTCAAACTAGCTCTAAAGTTTATAGTGAAAAGAGAGTGGAGACAAAAAAGCATTGCCTCATTATTTATGTATGTTGGTAAACATTATTTCATATTATTATTGGAGGTTGATAACATCACTACTATCCCCACACTCATGGTCTTGGAATCCAGGGACACTACAGAAACAGCAGTGTCTGAATTGCTTGTTCTTCCAGCACACACATAAATTTACAAACGTAATAAAGCAGATGTTACAGATAGGTAGTCAATTTCCTTCATATTTCACATGTGATGTTCTTATAGCCTTTTGCAATATGAAAAGTCAAATCTCACAGTATTTCTCCACATCTTTCCAGAAAAACAAAACATGAAAATGTGAATGAAATAATTTTTGAAGGATCTTAACACAGAGAGTACTAAATAGAATGAAACTACATTTCACCTAAGAACAATCATTGCAAACAATAAATATGTGTAAATAATATTGATTGCAGGTTTTTCTTCTTTGCAAGGTAGGGAGTTTCATCAATTCATTTAGTAACAGAATTTCTTGATAGCCTTAGACCTCTCCTGCCTTGTTCTTTTCCCGGGTGTACAATTTGACCCCCTGTGTGAAAGCACTCAACATGTCTCTTCATTCAGTAGCCACAGCATCTGAACATCTTTGTAGATGTAAAGGTGTACCCTGTCTAGCAGGGTAGATAGAAAACAGACTGCACTAAAGAAATCACAGGAAGCCTCTTTTGAGACAGCCACAATGAATATTGTTAAAGGAATTAGAGAGCAGGAAAACAGCCTCCTGCCATATGGAAGAGGTAAAAATAATGCACCTCTTACAACACCAGAGAAATACCATCATTTGAAAGACTGTGCATATCTGTACAACTATTCAAGTCGAACACAGGAAGGTCAAATCTAGACACACCAAGTCAAGATAAAAAACTTGCAAAAGATTCTCTTGTATAAAGGAGACAGAGATTTTCAGGACACCTAATTGTATCTGTAGTGGCTTAAGACACCATTTTCAGCCAATGAGCATCCTTTCTGTAATCTATCTGTGTCAATGCAGAAGACTACAGTCCTTCAGGAGCCTGGTGGTAGAAATGCTCATCTGGTATGCCTAACCCTTGCTTCACATAAAATTAACAGATCTAGGACACATAGTATTTAGTCAGTTTACACTAGCACAGCAGATTTGAACTGAAGCAGGGTAAGCGGCCATTATATAAGCAAATCAGATGGCAGCTAAAAGCAAATGATATAAATGCACTGGTGAACATATTTTCCTTTTTCACAATAAGAGAACAAGAGAAGGTAGATATAAACATATTCCTATGTTATTCCTTCAGGAATAACAGCCGTTTAAGAGTGTTTGCAGTAAAAACTTTTAAATAACAGCAGAAATAATTTTAAAAAAATCAAGAAACTATCATCCCTTGAGTTGTCTCTAGAATTTAAGTGGGCAAAAGTAGCAAAAACAGGCTCTGTGAGTCTACAGTGACATCAGAACTAAAAGCTGGAAAAGCAAAGACTTAGACTAATCATAAGCAGCTACAGAAACCCCGTGTCCCAGCTGCTATCTCAGGAGAGCAATATTAACATAGGGGTGTTGCTAAATGTATGTGTCCCAAATAGTTGAGACCCATAGAGACAAACTTTAATTAATGAGCAAAAGAAGGTTAGCAACTGCTGAATACAAGCAGAAGTAGCACAGCCCTTCATGTATCTATCCCCATACCAACTATAAAACTTGAAGCGCATTGAACATAACATTTAACTTTGGCTGAACTTGATAAACAATTTTGAACAGGGTAAGAAATGCTTAAGTAGCCTCTCCTGCTTTCTGTGCTAACCCACTAATAATTCAAAGATATTTAGGCAGCCTTAACTGCAAGACATCCCCAATACATCCTTAACCATTCCAGTGCTCAGTACTACAGCTCAGCTCTACAACAGTATTTATGCACTCAAGTCCCACTGGAATCAGTGCTATACATCTCTGATTGTTGAACTGCCTAGTTATTTGTGTAGATTTTCAGACCCAAAATGTTTTTAGAACATACTTTGTCACAAACGAGGAACAGTGGTACAGATACAAGTAAACAATATAGCTTACTTCTGACTAATACCACATGAATTTTTATATGTATTATAATATAAAAAAGCCATTTCACCTTGGGTTTCACCTACTCACTCATCCACATACAATTTCTCCTGGTCCTCCGTATTTGCATCTTACCATGGGAAGTTCTTTATCTTGTTTTTGAAGAGGAGAGAGAGGAAGGCAATAAATGGGAACTTTTTGATCAGTCAGGAGAGCATAGGTAGCACCAAAGCCTTTCACAGAACCATAACAGAGCTAAGGGGATCCATGCACTGCTGAAGTGCTTTACCAGGAAATATTGCAAGAGAGTGCCTGTGAATTCTCAGTCCAGATCTGTTCATAAATTGCATGTGTTTGAATTGCTAACATGTACTGAAGCCCATTCACAAAAGTGAAGTTAGTTTCTGGGCTGAAATAGAAGATTAACCAAAAGGTGTGAGACAGTTGTTCTAAAATAGTGTTTCAAATCTTGCTGACTGATCGCCTCTGTTTCTTTTCAGTTGAACAGACGAGATTAAGCAGCTTTAAGATAACTTTCTTGACTTTGCTCTGGGCAGAAGTGGAAGAGGTGATGAGTGCAGACAGGAACCCAATTCACCTTCTTGCCAGGTGACCCTTCACACTAGCTGCAAGCAGGCAATCTTCAGCCGCCCAAGCATTATTTGCTAGAGCTTATTAAAGTGAGTGACCTTGGTTCTTACCCCAAAGCATACAGATGAGGACTGCTAAGGTAGTCTTATCTCTCTTCACTTTCAGTGTCATGGCAATTTTCTTCCTCTTAGACGTAAGAGTTTTCAGCTGGGGTATGATAAATAACTATCACTTCAAGTGCAAAATCTAACAGATCTATTTTGGCCAGAGGCCCAATGTGCATTTTAATAAACTGAAAATTGCCAAATGATTTTTATTACCAGTTACCTTGGTTGCATCATTCTTTAAGAATTCTATGAAATTTAGCCTCACAAAGTAAGAGTAGTTTCTCTCTGATCTAGCTACAACAGTTCCTGGAACACAGGTCTATGTAAATTCACTGAAGTGGTGGCTTAATGTTTTTGTTTGTTTGTTTTGTTTTGTTTTGTTTTGTTACTAATAACATTTGTTGTACGGTATCACTGTGAAGAGAAGAAAACTGTTGAGAAGAAAATAAGGAACCCATTTTATCCTCATGACCTGAATCTTCATTCTTTTCTCCCATGCCAGACCAAACTCTCTTACAGCTTTGGAAATGTTTGTTTAAGTGTTTTCCTGCCCATTATTTTTCATTGTTGCATACTTCTGCACTTGTGTAAGGGGAACTTAGTGACAGATGAAGTAGAAACAACTGTGAAACTACAATAAATAAATTTTATCTCAGTGTTTTCCAGGGAGAAGAAAAGTGCCAACAAGCGAGGTAAGCTTTAGTGACCAGCAAAAGTAAATTAAAATACAGTGACTTTAAGATACATAAAATATTTTTTAAAGAAAATGATTATTTTAAGAAAAGAACAATAAACAGTTTTGAAATGTGTGACAAATACTTCAGTTCACAGCAGAAGCTCTTAACTCCTTATGAGACTCATAAGAGATTTCTTCAACATAAAATAAATGTAATGGTGTTTAATTTACATTGATCTAGACCAAAAGAAAAAAAAATAATTCCTTAAGAGGAGCTAATCAGTGTTTAAATAATTATTTATTAAAGATTGTCATTTTGATTTTTTTTTTCTGTCAGAATTCCTTACAGAGAAGAAAAATCTTTTTACATTTCTTAATACGTAACATTGGTTATCCATTTTTAACCCATGAAAAATGTGTGAAATGGTTTGCTCAGATTTCCAAATTCAAAAGTGAAATCATACTCTTCCTAATATTAGAATGGGTTTGCCACTGATTTTGTATTTTATCCTAGATGTGGAATTCTTCTGTTTTTTTTCTGAGTTCAGTTGTCTGCAACTGAGAACATATTTTTATTTTATAGAAAAGGGAATGTAAGAACAATATCCACCACTTACCTTTTGTTCTCAAAAGAAATTCATATTAAGAGTAAAGATCAGTTGCATAATTTGTAATGTATAATGAATACAAATGTTGTACATGGTTGACCAAAGCTCCTTTTTTGTAATTTCATTTGCATACTTCAACTTTCTCTTCTTTTACAAATTACCCAGCTCTAGTAACTACAGTTTTTAAGCCTGACTGTGGATTGGGTGGTTTAAGGGTCATAGTGTTGATGGCAACAGTGAAACAAGGATGCAACAGTTGTTCAAGGACTGGGCAGGACTGGGGGAATACAAATTTAATTCATTGTCTTCCTTGAAAGTAGCACTTTGTACAAGTGTGCCCAGTTCTGGAATATAATTGTGCCTTTGGATCTCCCTGATGTGTTGTGGTGGTCATGTGACTTATACAGGTAAAGGAGCACCCTACTGAATAGAAGTTATTTACAAACCATCTGCATGGACATGCAAAAGTGATATCATTTTTGGACCCAAGTCTTACAATTAGACCCATCTGGACAAACCTGTGAACTTTTCTGGACTTTCACTACACTAACTTTTTTTTTTTTTTTTTGGGGGGGGGGGTGGGGGCGGGGAAGATAATGGTGAAAACTAATTCAAAGTCCAGACAAGAACACTATTAATGGCAAAGCAGGACAAAAATGATGCTAGAAATGAAAATAAGACATTAGCAGTGTATAGTCTCACCTCAAATAGGTCAAATAGGTCAAGTGTAGCTCTGTAAAATGAGTACAGAAACACCAGTAAATCAGATGAAGTAACACCCAGAAATGGAAACAGTTACTGTCTGTGCTCTGGCTCACTGGATAAATTCAAATTCCCCAGTCCCCATTCTCCCATCACAAACATATCCTTGAAGTGACAGAAAGAAAGATAAAGCCTGCCATTTTTCCTCTATGCAAAGATATAAAAATAATGGTTTAACAAAAAGATCACTTTATTGTATAATAAGACACATATATATACACACATACAGCCCTGCATTATATAGAGGCATAATTACTGTGTTTGTATCTTGTTCCAACATATAGGCCATTTACTAAAATGAAACACCTAGCAGAAAGACTGTAATTCATTTCATTGCTTCACTTTTGTTATATTTTGGTGGGTTGGCAGCCACCTTCGTATCTCAGGCCGGAGCCCATGGAGCAGACTGAAGAGATACTTAACCTCTTAAATCATGTCTCTTATTTTCTGTTATCTTACAGTTCTGAAGTTTCTTGGCAAAAGTATCAGGAGGTTAACAAGGGAAGTTCTTGTTTGTAAATTGTACTTGTGTTTATGGCCAAAATAAGAGCCTTTAAATTCAGGTTCACAAGTAGGATTCCCATCTACATTAGCATATCACGTCTGTTTTGGTCAATTCCAAGCTCCTTCAACATATTGTACGACTTGTGCACTTCATATTCAAATCACAGTGTTATTAATTAAATGCTCTGTACTAAGGAATTACAGAATTCTAGAGGTCATTATACTTGATTTTAAACCCAACCTTCTAGTTTCACATTACGAAGAGTACTGTAGCCACTGGGACATGGTGACATCAGAACAAGGTCTCAGGCAACCCAGGCATTAGAAGTCAAATGTTATGTTGTGTTTACCTCTGATTTCATTTTCTCTTCTTCTGAACCTGTATAATTCTTCCAAGCTGTATGTATTGATTCAGGTTACGTTGTCAAGAGTTTAAAAATATGTACAGGAAATAGCAAAATAAGCAGAAATACTTTCCAGTTGAAAATGTGATCCCTCAGAAATATTATGAAAGGGATCAATCTGCTTTAAATAATTTCCCGAGTGCCATTTAGGAAATATCTGACATTAAAAATGAACTAACGAACAAACAAAAAACAGAAGGGCAGAAACTGGAACAATAGAGTCCAATTTTTAGTATACTCTGACCTGAGACAATTCTCCCAAACATTTTTTTTCCCCTATAAGTTGAATTGCCAAAATTTTCACTTATACTTGCCTAGATTTATATCAGTATCAGAATAAAAGACTCTGAAATAATGCTACAATGCTAGAAACCATACTACTGACTTTTAATTGTATTTATTATTTCTGGAAAGCTAGCACGTTTAAGACAGAAATGCTGTAGATCCATCAGATTAGATATATTTATATCTAGGAAAAGGCAATGGATTTTCTTGAGATAACTAGATATATTTATATCTAGGAAAAGGCAATGGATTTTCTTGAGATAACTTTTAAGTTCACTAGTTATTCTAACTTGTTAGGATCTACCTGATAGATGTTATGTGTATCTCAGAATTAATACTGAAAGGAAACTTTCCTTACCTCTTCAGAAAGAGTAACTGATGGACTCCAACATGTTTTCCTGCATTATCCAAATATCAATATATTCTTTCACAGTGCACATAGTAACTGTGAAGCCAAACAGCTGGAAGACATGCTGTGTGTATATGTTACACTCCATACATTATTACTACCATTTCTATTAACAAAGTACATTCTTTAACTAAATCTTTCTTCTCAAAGTGATATTTTATAAGTCTTTGACACAGTGTGATCGATGTTCTGCCACCAAAATTTATAAATGAAAAACAAATGCTTAGGGTTTGGGAGATGGTGGCTTGTGACTAATATTTTTTAAAATGTTGATCCAAGCTAACCACTTTTAGTTGATATTTTGTTATCGCTTTATCTACATACTGAAAAGGCCTCACAGTAATTTGTCACTAATACTACAGTAATGTATTATATATCTAATACTGGCCTGCAGTGTACCCCCAAGAAATAAATGGCATACAGTATTTCTAATTACAATTATTACAATATTATTACAATATTTCTAATTACAATTATATCTAATTTCTAATTTTCTAGTTACATCATTCTAAAAAGGAAAAAGAGCATATGCATTTTTTCAAACATTATTATAGTGAGCAACTATGACAACTTTTATGTGGAGGAAACAATGCTAGATACCAATAAGCCTTGGAGGATTTGCAATGAATTTGGATGCATACCTTGATATTAAAAATTCTATAGTCTGCAAAACTGGTCTAAAAATCCAGCAAAAAATGATGTACTTGTAAAGATTGCAAGGCTAAATCACAAGCTCTTGGTCTGTTGACCTGTGAACTTTAGATGGACCAAGTGTTCAGGGCAATGAAAAGAGGTGTATGAGTTGGCCATTCACCTCTAGTTTTGAGTGCCTTGGAAACTTACCCTCAACTTTAAGACAAAAAGACAAAACCTTTTTGAGGACACAAATTCTTTTTACTGAGTTACATCTTCTCTGGCTTTTTTGATAGTTTCAGCTTTGTGTTTCTTGTATATTCTGTGAGGTTCTAACTGCCCCAAATCAAAACAAACACAATTTTAACTATTGCTTACATTGCTAAAGCATAACTATTATTGTGGCTTTATTAACTATTATTGTGGCAGGGGCATCTCCTACATGCTAACAAACAATCTTTTACCCATATTAGAGATCAATATTTGTGTCAGCAATCCAAAAGAGAGGTGGGAGAATTTCTCAATGACCTTGAAGAACAGAAAATTTGGGGGATTGTTCAGCAGTTTGCTTATACTGATCGAATAATTTCTTCAAAACAAAAATTAAGAAGTGTCATTTGTCATCAATAACATGTAAAAAGTTTAGGATTAGATGAGAATCCAGTAAATTTGGTGGCCATATCAATCATCTGGAGAGTTCCAGCAGGATTTCAGGGGAACGATGAGAGATTGGGAATGTTCTGAAATAATAAACACCTTCTCCACAACCTGTTTTCCAAGAATTCTCTCAAATATATCTCTGCTAGCTTCAAAAGACGGCACTCCAGAGCACCCCATGCAGGCAATACTGTCAAGAATGAGCACACTAAGTGGAGACACCAGGCACCACACAAAGAATGAAGGAAAGACTGAGGAAAGATGAGAGAACTGCTGTATACAGTGGATGGGGTCAAAGGCCTGGAAGTATACAACAGCAGAGGTTCAAACTTTGCTTTGGAGGGAATGAGATATATGAGCTACTGGGGAAAATATTTAGATTGCACACAGTAGGAAAATTATACTTTGCCTGTATGAAGTGATGACTGCTTATTCATTTCTTTCTACTAACTCCTTTTCCTTCCTCAAGAGCTGACACAATCTACAATAAAGCTCTTAAAAAGGTAGTAATCCACAGGAGGAGGCCTGGAGATGCTTCCAGTGCAGCCTGTATTATTTGTTTTTTTTGCATATGTCTGTTTCTCCACACACTGCTCAATTTTGCAGCCTTGTTGGTCCATGTCAACTTTTTTTTTTTTTTCTCTAAATGAGTAATTCCTAACCTACTGACCTGCATCCTCAGCCTGTCTGAAAAGTCTGCCTGAAAACTGCTAGTCTGGTATGACCACAGTTCATTAAAAGACTACCATATTCATGTTTTCTTCCTCACTTCATCAGTAAGAGAGTAACACAGAACAGTTCATTAAACAAATACAAAGAAAAAGATCAACCCCTTGTATCATGAACTAAGGCTTACAGCATTTTACATGGTTCACGTCCAGGTAAACTACAAACTAAATTTTGAATAAAGTAAATGTAAAAATAGCAGCTGTTTTCATGCTGTCTGCCTACAGCTATCTGACAGAAAAATCAAAATAAAGGCAGGTGTGGGGAAGGTGGGGGGGGTGGGTTGGAGATTCAGAACCTGAGTTAGGAAGTACAAATACTTGCAAATCCCAGGTCCTGAGCTCAAAGCAGAAGACCACTTTGCACTGCTGTTCATACAGGACTGGATATATGCTATTTTGGTATGATCTTTAGTACAAAAAAGAAGGTTCGATATTTTCAATACATAAAGTTGCTGCTAAAATTGTTTGCAGATTACGTAGCAAAGGGTTTTATTTCATTTTCTTTATTTGTCTTTTTCTCTTTGCAGTCCCATATCCTAGGGCAGAGGATTTTGTCTGTGCTTAAAGACTTGTGCAGAAAACTAAGAGATGAAAACTTTTTGTGAGTTGAGTCCATAATTATATAACAAATTCATAATCTTTTGCTAGCTTCCACATTCTCACTTCTGTTACACTGTTACTCTATATATTTTCACTCGTTATATTATCAAGGACATTGCTTAGAAGGTCTGTGCACAGGATTGGTATGGTTATATTAAAAAAATACTTAATTCGACATTGACAACTTCACCACATGAGGTCAAGAAGTGCTGACATAATATCCCCACAGGGCTTTTGGAAATAAAAAAGGCGAAGACAAGAGAATGGAAACAGTATGTAAGACAGATAGACTGAACAAAAAGAACAAGAGACTGTTTTGTAGAAATGATTTCCAGAGTTCAAACAATTACTGCACATCTAACTAAAATCCAATTGTTCTCATCCGTGATCTTTAAAGCATTTCTGTTTCTCACAAAAAGTTACACAGAATATTTTTGTTTTCTGTTTTATAATCCATTAAATCAAAAACACATGAATGAGGTTTATGCAATGACATATGGAAGTCATTAATGCTGCTTTAGCTCTCATCTAAGTACCCAATTCTGTACTGCATAAGTAAGAAAAACTCTTACTGAAGTCACCGTGAGCTTTTCTTGCATAAAAGGGGAAAAAAAAAAAAAAAAACACAACGGAGCACTAAATGTAATGATCTGTAGGCTACTAAAATTGCCCAGTGACCCCTATGTCAGTCCTTTTTAATAACAGACACTCTTTTTTTGCAGGATATAAATTCTCGCTATACAGTGAGTGATTGTTTTCTGTTCAACCAGGGACCAATTTGGCTTCCACAAGTCAAATGCAAAACTCTCACTGACCTCTGTAGGAAGCAGGATTAAGACTTTTACATAGTTCCTATATAAGAAATCTTCTGTCTCAGCAGGTTATCACTTTCTCACTTAGCTGTAGATATCAGTGGACATCTATATCAGTGTCACTCACATGTTTCTTGACAAAAGGAGTGCTTACCTGAATATTGTAAGATGAAAACTGCAAAAATCAAAGACACTCAGACCTTTAGACATTGTTTACAGAAAGGCCCCTATTAGCATTTTAAGGAGATTAAAAAAAAAAAAAAAAGTCATCATATATATATATTTACATATATATATAAAATTAATGGATGCTTTAAAGTACAATCCATCTCAATCTCAACTTAATCTCATGGAAATGAATGGCGAAAGAACCCTGACACTTGAGTAAATGTGAGAAATAGCTTTTCTTTTGTGAAGTAAAAGTTATTGATAAGAAATTTAATTATCATTGCCTTAAACTATTAAAATGTTATGACAGTTCTCAGAATTCAAATATTCTGCATAAATTTCCTCACATTCATTGCAACTCTGTCTTTTTATGTTTGCATATTGTTGTTCCATAAATAACTCTCCTTGGTGATTTCTCTGAACCACAAGGTCTTTGACATTGGAAAATAAAGATGGAAACTGAAGACTGGTAATAAAAAGGACTGAAAAGGACTACAGAGAAATATAAGAGATCCAGACTTTCATGTATTCCTGCTCAGGATCTACGTATTTGTGGAATAATGGTGTATATTGTTAAAAATGTATGTAAGGAATAAAAAACGTACATAGGCTTATCTTCTCTATAGTCTATTAGAAAATTTAAACACATTTAGTTTTAAAGATGAAACCTGTTCTTAGAAACAAGAAAGGAGTATTTAGACAATGCCATGTTGCAGCACAATGATTACTTGTTCCGGTATTTTTCTTGGAACTGGCTGAAGATTCAAATCTCTGTTCATTCATTATCAGCTTTCTAGTACTTCGGAAATTCATTGCAAGATCTGATAGAAAGAAAAGAGAGAGAGAAAGAGACAGAGAAGCAGAGATAACACAAAAAGAGGGGAAAAGTGAAGGAGGGAGGGGGAAGAGGAGCGGAAGGGGAAAGAGAAAGAAAAGGGAAGGGAGAAAGGAAAGGGAAGGGGAGAAAGAGGGAAGGGGACTGGCGGAAAGGAGTCATTACATTCCACCTAGGATAAGTGCATTATCTCCCAGGTTGAAATAACCTCACTTGTTTCAATTTACTTAATGGAAAGTGATTTTTTTAGGTTACTTCATAATATATTGATTGGATTCTTAGGAAATTCAATGCCAAATGTCAGAATTTCATGAAGAACTGAATTTTCTGTATTCATTAGTGCAGCACTAGTGCAGCAGTACACCACAAATTACACCAATTCCAACGTGCATCTCCTTTGATTTTTTCTGTTACTGTATTCCTTATAGTCACTTCTCCCAAAAACATGTTCTTTTTTGAAAGAATCAAATTCTTTCAAGGCAATATTTGTAGGGTTCTGAGAAACTGAATGAACCAGCACTACTTCTGGTGGGCCACAAATGTCACCTTCTTCTATTTGCCCTCTTCAGCTGTCTTTCAAATGTAAACAGCCTATGTTATCCAGAACGAATCTTTGGAAATCCTTGTGTTTAGCCTTATGGAAGAAGTTCTTGACAGTAACATTTCAAGACTAGGCTGCCCAGTCTAATCTCCAAGCTCACAGAGAAGCCACTGCTTAGGTTTTTTCTTCCTCATACTGAGTTCAATAGTTCTAGTTTAGAATATTGTGATAGTAAGGCAAGAAAAAATGAAACTATTTTTATTTTTCCAGACATTAAGAACAGATTAAGGAATGTTTAACAATAACACCCTTCACAGAAGAAAAAAAAAAATCTGGTTTATGATATTAACCTCCAAATATGTGTGAAGGCCACACATTGAGCTATGAAGTCAATGATTAATCAAGTGGAATTCTTTATATGTTTCTGAGCAGGAAAGGAAGAAGAAATCCAGTTTTGATTCTGTTTTCAGTTTTGCTTTCATCTATCTTTAGCAAACTAAGCTACGTAATCAACATACGTTCTGAAATGTGCCAATTAACATTATGACAAAAAATACTTCTGGTTACTTTGATAAAGCCACAAAGTCCTTTACTATTCTAGAGTCAGATTATAACATAATTCTATGCTGTTGTGATTATATATTTACTTAGAAGTGGACTACACAGAAATCAATGGATGGGAAGCAGCCAATTAAAACAATTTTCCAGCAGCCTTTCCAAGTTAAATCAAAGGAAGTGTTTGGGCGACATGAGCTCTTTACTTTAGCAACCAATACTTAACTACTTCAGGGACTACTGACTAAGATTCCTGTTTCTTGGTAAGTTTCTTGTAGATTTTGGATAGGTGTTTCTGAAAGGTAATGAGGAGGGCCATTGACTTGTATATGGCTGTTTAAGAGAGGTGTGCATGAAATCTCTATAACTTCTATCCTCTTTTCACTGTAATGAAAGGAAACAAAATTTTTTTTAGGAACATATTTATCTGTGTATCTGTTTATCTTATTTTCAATAAGTGCTAATCTTCCTTATCAAATGTTCTGTCAGTGACATCTGTGTTTGATCTCAAAAGCAATAGAATACAAAGCATATTTGATGCATTTCTGACACCAACATTGTGAAAGTCCTCAAGCTAATGTTTCCTCTACTTTAATTTTACTAGGTGGTGAGAAACAGGAGAGGTTTCCTGTCCCAGTGATGAGAACGGCAAAACTTCAGATGATTACAATGCAGCCAAAATTTTACCAAAGGATTTAAATCAGAGGGACAAGGAATAGTTGTCTAGACTTTTTGTAACATGTCATGGGGAAAAAAAAAAAAAGGGAAGGGGAAGGGGAAGGGGAAGGGGAAGGGGAAGGGGAAGGGGAAGGGGAAGGGGAAGGGGAAGGGGAAGGGGAAGGGGAAGGGGAAGGGGAAGGGGAAGGGGAAGGGGAAGGGGAAGGGGAAGGGGAAGGGGAAGGGGAAGGGGAAGGGGAAGGGGAAGGGGAAGGGGAAGGGGAAGGGGAAGGGGAAGGGGAAGGGGAAGGGGAAGGGGAAGGGGAAGGGGAAGGAAGTGACACCGCAAGATTAAATAAGACTGCTGTAGATGAACATTATAGCCATTTTGTTGAACTAAAAATAAGTCCCACAACCAGTAACTAGGTATAGCTGGAGAATCCCTATCTCATGCAGCTGCAAGTCAAACCATGTCAGTGGGAGCTGAACCACCGTTTGTCTGCAGTTATCTTAATGTTTATATACATATATATGTATGAAAATACATGTGTGTGTATATTTATATATATGTATATATATGTATACATGTGTATGTGTTCATGTACACATCCCTAAGAATCCCTAAGAAATTATATATCTGGTTTTGAAAATTTGGCCCCTTTTCTTGCATTTCCAGGAAGAAGTCTTTAAGAACATAATTTCATTGTGCCTTTTTACAGACTACAGTACTGAAATCAGGTTTTCCACTGCATATTTAAGTAAAGGATAAATAAAGCTTATTACCTAGAAAGTGAAAAAACATCAGCATATCTCATGAATCCACCCTGTATCTCTACTTTTGTGATAACATTATATCCAACGTTTTTTCCTCTCCTCATATTTTTAGACCTGAAAACGCAGAGTCACAAACATAGCGAACACTCTGTGATAATAGCTGTCACTGAAAAACTGGGAAACATCACATTTCTCACAATTAAAAGAGATTGCAACTAAATTTTATGACATAAGATTCAAAATTATGCCAGGTGAAAGCAGATAGATTGTCCTCTGTACCAACAAAGATACATGGTGAAGACCCTAAGATGCAGAGTCATTCAGTATATTTTATGTGACATATTTTGTAGAATTACCAAGGACAAATGTCATAGGAGCACATATATAGAGAGAGAGAACAAGAAAGTATTTGTTATGACTACTGGAATGCATGACACACCCACAAACACATGCTTTGACCCATAAACAAGTGTTTTCATTTCTCATAAATTTAGCAGAATATATGTGTCCAGCTCAGCTTGTGGCATGTTATCATGTCATCTTATCCCAAGAAAAATCAGTTTATGCCTACTCTCTGAATAGCAAAGAAGCTATTTAGGGACTGTAAAAAGAAAGTGTCTGGCTGATAGTTGTATGTGATGCACAGAAGTCAAGAACTGACAGAAAATTGTAAAGATTTCCAGCAAATGCAAAAATATGTTTGAACACATTCTTTAGCATCTTAGGCACAAGAATATGTGCTGTAGCAATGAATCTACATAGATTATGGCAGATGGTTTACAAAACATATGTTTTAAATTGATTTCAATACTTATTGCAAATGACTGAGATTATTCTGTATGAATTAAATCTAATGTAATGCAGATGTTGAATGTGTTAATATTAGTATTTTAGGGACAGCATTTTCGGAACACATTCTGTCAATGAAACTCAATTCACACTCAAGAGTCTCTACTGCTTGTCAAAAGAAATAGCATTGAATGTATTATCAGGATCCAGCTATAGATAGTTAAATTTTAAGATTTATTCAAAAAATCAACCATAACTGAACAACAGTTTCCTTCCAAACAAAATTATATTATATAGTGTATATATACTTAAAAATTCTTCTTTATCAATGAAGCAGATGTAAAATTTTTCATCTATCAGAATTGCTTTGTTTGTTGACTTTTTGGTTCAGCATTTTCTTAGCAGCCCCTTACCCATGACACACGTAATTCAGGGTGCCGTTCTTTTTTCTGAGTCTAGATCTGTCAAAGATTTCTTCTGTGTGCAGTGCAGCAGCACCTGCAGTGCAGCACAAATTCCCTTCTATCAAACTTTACCATGGGCCTCATCTAGGAAGTATCATCTGCCAGGGACCTGCTGCATAGAGACATTTTCCTCCATTAAAACTATATAAAGGAGTAAAGGCAGTTCAGTAAGACAAACAAAAACATTTGAAGCTGTTACAATTTTTATTTAAATAAGTCCATCAGGAAATGTATAATCCTTTTATGAAGTGAAATCCTCAGACACTTTTTTGTGGCATTATCAATCTGAAAATTCAAATTTTCAACTTTTCTCAGCATGAAAATAAAACTATGGTACTTCAGAATTTCCAGGTGAAGCAAAAATTAAGTCTTAGTCCAGTTCTAGATTTTGGCAAGCCAGTAAGAATATGCATGTGCAAATTAAGTACATTTATTAAGCTTACTTTTTAAGCTTAAAGAAACCCCCTTACTCCTTCATATTATGTATGTTATTTAAGGAGTTAAAGACAACCTTTTGTTAACTGACTCCCTTAAATTTTCATTTCCAGAAAAGTATCTATCTCAAACCAACTATGAACTCCATTTCCCTTCCCCTAGCCCTCTAATATTAACCTGTTGTTAATTTTGAGTTGTTGTTGTTGTTGTTGTCTTTCTTTCTCATAAGAGTTCTCATTTGCAGTTTGGTCACTTGCTGATTAATCCCATTAAAGATAATCCCATTTATTTAATCTCTTTCCTGAACAACCATTTTATCCATTTCCCTTTCTTTCACAGTCCTGAAAGTCATGCCCTGCCTATCAGGGGCTGCAGTGTAGGTTAGAGCTTTCTAGGTGTGCCTCTGCTGGAAATCTTTTCCTTGGGAAGTCCTGAGATTTGGTTCTCTTTTCTCCGACTGTAGAGGGAGCCTGTCAGTAGGCAATGACAATTTTCCTGAACATAGAAGAGAGGAGTGTTCTACTTTTGTAGTCTTGGCTATCCTTGCTTTTATTTTGGCATTGTTAGGAGAAGCAACTAAAACCTAGAGGAGCCTGATAATTAAAAGGTAGAGGTGTTAATACTGCACTTTCCAATTCAAAAAAATGATGTAGTTAGAAGGAAAAAAACAAACAAACAAAAAAACCACTAAACTGCTGTTAAGGCCATGCCCTGTTAAAGGGTCAAATCCACTTCAAATCTATGAAAATGTTTTTGGTAGTCCAAAGATATCTTCAGACATTGATAAAATATTGGTAAAATGAACCACAAGTACTAGCATGAATTATTCTTTAAGAACCTGTAACATTGCATTTTAGAAAACTCAGCTTCTGAAATAACTGGTATCTGCCATTGTGCTGCATATTTGTGCTCCTGATGATGGAATGTGTGTGCATATTTGTGCTCCTGATGATGGAACGGGGAATTACAGCACCCCAGCTTGCTCGCTCTCTCCTCTGTGAATTATGATCTACAAGCTGTGAAAGTGACAGTTTTGTCCTTCATTGTGTTTTCCCCAAAGCTGTTAAAATGTAATGAACCATTCAACAAAAATCACATGTTCATTATCCAGGACTCTGATTTTGCAAATAAATCTATGTGGCGTTGGTTGTCTTTCAGCTGTCGAGTCCTTACGGTATCAGTGGGATCCTGAATGGGTCTAAAACAGCAAAATTGTGTGCAGGACTGAGCCTCCTGCAGCCTCCCCCTGGCGTAATATTTATGTGATTCCATGAGAAGTTCACATGCTCAGAAATCTCTCTGACAGGTGTAACTCTCAAGCCAAATCATTTCTTTGCAATATACTTACCTTCCTTAGGCTGAGAGAAGACTGAAAAAGACTTCCTTGTTGGTTTTTTTTTTGTTTGTTTGTTTGTTTTTGGTGGTTGTGGTGGTGGTGGTGTTTTTTTTTCTTTTTTTCCTTTTTTTTTTTTTCTTTTTTCTCTAAATAAAGGCTTCTGTATAGCATTGTAGTTTGTTTAGAAATTTTTATGGCACAAATTGATCAATTAAGGTACTGCTTGCATGCTTTACAGTCAAGAAACCTTAACCCGGAAGCCTAGAAGACTGTCAGAATAATTCCTGAGTTTCTGTCTTATTTCTTTCCCAATAGCTAACAGACAAGGAATAAGGAATAAAGAATCAACCTTACAAAATAAAATTAAAGCACCACACAGAGAGATCACAGTGCCAGAGATATCACTATCCATTTTTCTAAACTCCCTGACTATATTTAAGATGCAGTTATCCGAGTACTTACTATCAAGATATTGCGAAGCTCTATTTCCATATTCAGCATTCAGATATTCTGGTGGGTGGTAGGAACACTACAGAGACCAGCCATGCAGGCTACAGAGCAAAAATATGCTTTACATTTACCCAAACCATTGCTGAAGTGATCTTTTACATCTGTCAAATCAATTCAATAAAGCATTTTACACTTTCAGTCTCATTATTAGATACACCAGGCCAAAGTACTTTCTGCAAAAAGAGAGGAAGCAACAGGGGTGTTACACGGATTTAACAGGCATTGTATATCAAGTGAAGGGAAGTAGTAGTTCACCCAAGTAAATGCAGAGATAATTCCCTTGAAATCACTGAAGTTTGCCATTTTTGCATTGAGATTTCATTTAATTACAGGTGCATAACTATTTTAATACTATGACAAGCAGTCATTACTATGATCAGCCTGACATGGCACTACAGCTAGAATGCTTTTTTTCTTTCTACATAATGTTGTTATTAGAACAGAATAGCTCTCACATATCCATATGTAACTACTGAAAAACAAATTAAATTATTCAGTTCTGATTATTTAACAAAGCAAACATTTTATTGTTATATTTACCATTAGAATATATTCATCTGTCACATGGAAGTAATCAGTTACTGCAAAACAAATTAAATATTTTGACCAAATGTTAATTACCAAGTTAAATTTATATTACATAATGACATAATATTTCTACCTCTCAAAAAACGACAAATAAAAATAAAAAATTATTATATTTCTACATTAATTCAGGTAAAATAATTATTGTAAAACAAATTAATTCATTCTGCATTTCAGTTGATGTTCTGAGCTAACTACATGGTAATGATTTTGTTACTAACAATTCCATCTTTTAAGCATCTGCTGAAATTTGCAGGTAAAGCAAAAAATGAGTCCTTCTGGTTGGTTTGGAGGCTAAATCTTTGCTAAACACAGTGTCTTTTCATAGGAAGTATAATTCCTAATGACAGCTTTGGTATTGTGCTTACTATCTCATATAAAGAAAATAATAAAAATTATTTATTTGGATCATTTCTTCCAGTTTTCTTAACATTTATTTAGCTTTCCATACATAAACAACTTCAGGTCCTACTAGCTTCAAATACTGTGATAGCATCTCCTGCATAGGCCAATTTTGAAGTTGTAAAATTAATCACATAAGGAGTTGATCATTCCCTGTAATTTAACTGCTTTTTGCCAAGATTTCCTGGTGGGACCACTCAGATTAATCATCTACTTCTGTTTTCCAGTTCTGCCAGCCCTTCTTCCTGGCTAGAAGAGAAATATATGAGGAAAAACGAAAATTAAAATAATTCAGAATGTTAGTTTCTGTTTTTCATCAGCATGTCCAATTTGACCAGCTGTGTTCTCCACATGCCTCTGAGGAGAAGACATGGAGCCATGGGAACATCTGAAGTGTTGATCTCATCTGTAAAGAAGAAGGATGGAGAATTCTAGGACACTATGCAGTTTAAGATTAGAAGTCTGTCACCTCTTCATCTTGTGAGATGAAGACCTTACCTATTATTCTGTTTCTACACTAAGTCAGGTAAAATAAAATACAATTAAATATTGCTTGTATAAGTTGTATCACCCTCATCTAGAATGTTGGTCCAGCCTCATATCTCTAAGTTCTGTATACATCAGCCTTTATCTTTACAGCTCTCATAATCAAATGGGCCTGTTACGTCAGCCCAATGATCTCTCTGATGACTCTTAAAAATCATGTTGCAGATTTCTTTCCCCCATTTAAACTCTTACATTTCAGGAAAATTATCTCTTTGGGCAGTGCAGAGCTGTGTGGCCTCAAGAGTTGCATTGGAGTCTAAATGTCTCAGTGTCAGCAATTTGAAGACTGATAGCTCTAAGTTCCCTTGGAATTAACTCAAAGACAAAGGCTGTTAATGCTACTAACTTTGAAAAAAATATTTCTGCAAGTACGTAAAGGAACTTTATAGAAGCAGTTATTCTTAGAGTTCAATCAGATTGGACTATATCTATCTGTAATTAGATATGAAAAATTGGACATTGACATCATGTCCACACTATCCACTATGAAGTTGCTTATTGATATTAATTTGATCTTATTTATTACACTCCCATATTATGTTAATGTACTGCCTTCAGAACAAGCTAGGTAAAACGTATGCTTCTGTAGCTCTACATGAAAGACACAATATCATAGAAACAAACAAAGTATTGGGCTAATTCCTATGTTATAAAGCATATAGGCTAAAGCACAACACTGACCCAACACTTCCTGGCTGAACTGATACTTAAGCAATATTACATGTTCCTGTATTTGTACAACTGGCATGATGTTGAATGCCTAAAAATGAAAGGTAAATATCAGCTAGTCCAGAATTAATGAAAGGAGCAGGAAAGGGTTACCAATACTCTAAATAATGTGCACTTTCGCGAAGTAATGTACGGTAAGATGCAATTTTTGCTTGTTAGTCATGGACCTATGCATGGATTTCCCACTGGCACCAGTAAAAGTTACAAGTTGAAGACAAAAGGAAGAAGTCATCAATATTATCCACTCAAAGCCAATTAATTCATGATTTTTTTAGTATTGTACCGAATCTAAGAAAATTCAAGAATACTGTATTACTTATATAGGACTGGTGGATCCAGCACAGTTATATTCAGATTTGCACCCAAACTTTCTCATTTCTAGAAAGAGCTTTTGTTGTTTATAGCACAGTTTATTCAATGACATCAAGTGGTTTTACAAATATCAGGTTTATAACCTGAGGAGTTAAAGATGTGAAATCCAAGTGGAAAGACGCAAAAGTGATCTACATGGAATAATATAACAAATCTTTGAAAGAACCAGGGACAGCAGTTAACAATCCTGATTGTCAATCCTGTACACTACAAGGGTAAAGCCATATTCTAATGAAGGGAAAAAAAAAAAAAATTCCATTGCTATTTAAAACAGGTCTAACAGTTATGCATTTATACTGAAATAAATCAATTTATAGAAATAACTGAAAGTCTTTCGGTTTATAGCTGAAATAGCCTAGTTTGTAGTTTACGTACAGTAGGTATGGAGCTTATGGGTCTTTTTCCAGACTAGAAAAGCACATGGTATTAGTATTTTTGAAATCTATCCAAGCTCCAAGTGTTTATATAGTAGTTGG
The DNA here is from genome assembly GCF_964034855.1 of Anser brachyrhynchus. NCBI lineage: Eukaryota > Metazoa > Chordata > Aves > Anseriformes > Anatidae > Anser > Anser brachyrhynchus. The sequence continues at coordinate 44,377,038 of NC_137697.1, forward strand.
TAAACTGTAACAGCCGGCTTGCCGCTGAACTGAACAGGATACCTGGTCTAGACATTTAGGTACAGATGACAGAACCCTAAATTACACAGTGCTAGTAGGTATGTTGCATATGTCATACACTTAAACTGCCTAAACAGACTTCAGTGTGCAAAAATGCTAGGAGTACTCATACCTTTTTTTTCAGTGAAATTTCTTCTCATAGCACTCTCTTGTTCTAAAATTACTTTTTATAGTGTTATGCTTAAAGAACCCTTAAATAATAAAACTTAAATACTGCACCACAAAATTGCAATGGGTAAGTTATTTTATTTTTCCCTAATATCTTATGACTTCAGCTAAGTCCAGTGCTTTCCTCTCACAGCACAAAACACCTGATCACCATGAGGATCTTCACCAGGGTCAGGGAGTCCTCTGCCCAAACAGAGAGGGGAAAGAGCAGCCTGGGTTGCCTATCCACCCAGGGAACTTCATTCATGGGTTACAGTAAATTCTGGCACTCTTTCAGCTACTTTGATGACACTGAATATTTTATTGGACATTTAATGTAGATCCTAGTTTGCTGATTAAAGAGTTCAGAATGGATGTTGGATAGGGTGTTCATTCAATATGGGATATCTAGAGAATACTGTATTAAACACAAAATAACCTAATTTTAAAAATCTATAGCATGATGATCAGAACAATTCTCCTGAGGATGTATGATAAGGTTTATTTTCTACCTAAAAAAGAAGGAAAATATGAAAGTTGCCCTCCCTGCACTCAATCATCCATTAGATAAAGCAGTAAAGATGTTGGCAGCAGCACTTGAACCAATTTGGGGATTCTAGAGCTGGTGAAAACATGTTTTCTTCCTGCAACAATTACACAGTGAATTTAACTTTGCTTCGTGAACTCAGCTTCTCACATCTGTCTAATTTAAATTGCAAAACGAAATAGGAAAAAGAAGAAAGCCAAAACAAAAACAAACAAGCAAAAAAGACTAAGAAGAACAAATAAAGGTGTTATATCATACTGACCTTATTTGCAAGGTGAGGAGTAGATTATTCTCACATTTATTGTTACCAAGTATTTCCTACAACAGGCTTTATAATTGCAAAGTAGAAGGTAAGTGTCAAAGATCTGAAGTAGGTAGATAGAAGGTTTACAATTTAGAATAACCATATGATTATTCCTGTGTAAAAAGAAATTAATACATTGCATTCCCAATAGTATGTTACTACCTCGTGCTATTGTAATAGCCACTGTATTGCACAGTTAGTCCACTTCTGAGCAACCAAGCCAGTCTAAAATCAGCTTCAAGGTAATTTAGTATCTTTGATTTCATGTTGAAAAGATCAGGGATATTCAGCTGCTTAATGGCAATGACAGATTAGGAGTGGAAGAATTTGGAGTCATGGTCTGAAAGGTTCCAGTCATTTCTATCATCATTATAACTCATTTTCTTATAGGTAGAGCAGCTTCATATGTGTTCAGATGCAGATACATTCACATTTATCTATATATATAGTTGTGTATGTATATACATATACACATAAGCATGTCTATATATGTGTGTGTACATATATACTTATATGCAAATAAATGTCTGTGTGTGTATCTGTGTACATATGCATATATATCAGCTAAGACAAGTGATTTAAAAACTGAGATGCCATGAAAAAAATCCACCAAATAGGAAGAAAAATTATTCAGTGCCATGTGATCTTTTAAACAGGAGTCATATCAACCCTTTAGGAAGTTTTTGTCAACTCTGCAAGGTTCCTTAATTGAGTTATTAGCAAAGTCTGGTTGAAGGTTATGATAGATCTAGACGGTATTTGACCTTTCCAATGAACAGATCATTGTTATCAAGTAAGATTAACAGTGGTTTCCTGTTCTAGTCCAACTTGAAGCTTAAGCGCACAGGGGAAAATATCCAAGATCATATGCTACAGGAATTGATTTACTGTTACAAACAAAAATACACTGGAAATGGTAGTGCAGAACAAACCTGATTTCCTTCCCCTGCCCCCCTTTAAAGGAAGCACTTGTGCACATGTGGCCATTATTTTCCTAGCTATAAACTAGCTAAATAAAAATCCTTTGTAAAAATAACATATTTACATAGTTTACTAGCTATATGGCTTGATAAATATTACTCCCCCATTTTTTCCAAATACTTTTTCTCAATTTTTATTCTAATCAAAAAACTCAGCCTATTATTATTCCAAGCCATCCTTTTGCAATCATGGGGACATTCATTCCCAAAATACGGCCGTCAGAAAACAAACAAACAAACAAACAGAAACAGCTGGGACAAAACAAAATGTTAGTAAGGTAAAATACAGTCTGTGTTCCTTGGTTTTTGTTTCTAGTTTGTAGAACCTCATCATTGCTACTCATTGCCGTGTAATTATCAACTTAATTCTTTGTTAGAGAAAATGCATACTTTTTTAAAAAGATGACAATAAGAAATAACAGATGTGCAACTACAGCGCAAGAAGCTTGCTAGCTGTTTACAGATAATAAGCTCTTCATGTTACAATCACTGTAATTAATCTTACCATGATATCAGAGAGGTTGTCCAAAATGGCAGAGTTAAACTATGAAATAAAGGTTTGCCAATTTACACATTTAAATTGTACTTAGATGATGACACTAGCAAAGGGAAATGAAGTAACAGGTAGTGATAGCATAGAGCTTGAAGAACAGTTTGGGTGGTTACTGGTGAGGAGATTGATCCTTTTCCAGCCTTCACAGTTTATGCTCTGAAAAATAAACATCTATTGAGATTAATTTTAAATTTATTTCAACTGCTGCAGTTTTCCTCAGTAACTTCCAGCACCATAAATTATGAAATATATGAAATCATTCTTTCATGAGCTATTCATCTGCCAGTCAATCCTCTAAAAACAAAATGACATACAAAGACTGGCTACACCACCTGCAGTATCTGATAAGCTTCCTTATGCTGTCCAAGAACATAATATCTCTTTCTTAAACAATTTAACTTAAACAACACGTGCTACATCACAGAAAAATAGCCACTGATTATTCATAGCATACTTTTTAGGACTACATGCTAACAATCAGGTAAGTTGGACAAATGCTGAAACTTCTTCATGTTACTCTATGTCCACAGATTCCTTTCCCATGAATCACTAGAACAAGCAGGTCACATTATTTTCCTTGCTTCCTAGCATCTCAGTATACCCGGGAAAATAATAATCTATTTACCTATGAGAAATGAAATGGATAAAAAAAAAAAAAAAAAAAGGATGTTTTCCAATGTTCAATGTTCAAAATCACAGGGAAATCCCAACTCTTACCTTAATAAGATAGTTACCATATAGACTAAATGTATTAGCAATACCTGGCATGCCTACTGCAATACTCAGCCTTTCAAAAGGAAGAAGCTATGGCAGGAAATTAGAAGAGAACTTCAAACAAGATGGCCTTATGATGATTGATAGGGGATGTCAGTATGGCATTACTCAATTTTATTTAATCACAGTAGAATATACTGCTGAGAAGAACTCTGACAATGGGGTCGAGTAGTAGCTAAAAATGTAGGGGGAGAGATTCATTATTTTCACAGAAGCTTCAGTATAAAAATACTGTGAATTATCCAAATGCTTAAGAACTCAGCTGATACAGATTTCTGTCATTCTGGAAGATTTATTCTTTGCAGCATATGCTTTCAAAAACTAACTTAAGTATATGAATGTTCTGTTGTCTGAAAATAGAATTCTTGAAAAAGTTTATTGTTGGCAGTGTTACATACTTTTGAGTACAGATGAGGTAAAACCAAAACAGGTAATAAACCATCATACTAATGTACTGCAGACTACAATTAATTGCTATAATTCTTTTTCAAATTGAATATGGAAATAAATTCTTAACAGTGTAATAAATTACTCACTAAATTGTAATACAGAAAAGATAAGGTACTGGTATAATAGGTAAAGCAGGTACTGGTATGAAAGACATCTATAACTTATAAAAGATAGATGAAATAAAAGCAAAAAGAAGAGTATGTGTCAAAGCTTAGTTGTCATTTCAAAAATTTAAAACCTCAGTTTAATGAATAGATAAATAAAAATAAAACAAAAATAAAAAACATTTGGCCAAACCTTTCAAGTAATAAAAAACAAAAAGCCAAATTAATCCAAACTGGATTAAGGCCTTTTTTAGAGTACAGTACATAAACAAATTTAAGGTACGTTTCCCTGTGTAGTGGTATGGAAAAGTTGATGGTATTCAGGAACTAACAAGTAAGAAGTGTGATTGATCACATAGCAGGATAAAATTACTGTTACTGTTCTCATTAGCAGTTCAGAGAATTGGGTTATGTCCTCCTTAAAAAGAAAGGAAAATGATTTCCATATAAAAGCACAGACTTTTGATATTCATGAAGCTGGAATACAAAAATAATATCTCAGGTCTTCATTCAAATCTATTTGAAGACAAAAGAACTCTTTCCAGCTATTGAAACAGATTCATATTAGACTTTCAGTGCATTATGAATGAACAGATAGAGATGTGGAGAAGTGGAAGGAACATAAATGCTGATTAACCTTACAATAATTAACACTGACAGATTGTGCTCAACCTATCTTTAAACATAACTTTTGTCTTATCCATTATCCACTACAAGGATGTCCAACTTTCTTCACGATGCAAGCCATAGATTTGCTCACGTGGCTGAGAGCCAATGCATTTATAATACATACCACATGCCTCAGGTACTTCTCCATGATGAGTATGACATGCTTAGTTTAGACACAGCCCAGCTAGCCTTGGCAAACCAGATGGCACAGAGGAAAAAGTTCTTACTGGAGAAGCCTTTTTTCAGCCCATCACTCCATTTGGCAGCCTCATTGCATCTCCACACCAATGAGATCACTAGGTTTTATCTCTCTCCCAAGCCTCACCGTAAACCGGGACAATGGATGGAGCCTATACATGTTACTTCAAATATTACTTATTTTCTGAAACTATAATATATAGTAGGTATTCAGAAATGCCGAACAAGCTCCAAGAGGTGTGAAACAATGGGATCACAACCTGAAGTACTCTATTTATTATTACTCTTAGCAACCTTTTGTTATAGAGAATATCATTGTGAAAGTTTTGTAACAGAAGGAAAAGAAAGAAAGTGAGCAGCAAACTGTAATGTCGTACCCTATTTCCCAAAGCAAATCTATATAGGCAGCTGCAGGCAGACGTGAACTCAGTTTTTCTAGTGCGAGCTGGCCCAAGTAAGCCAGATCTGTTCTGGGAGGTCTACAACTGTGCTGCTCAACACATTTAAGCCTGGCTTTGATGTGCTGTCATGTTTTGTACAACTTCTAGGCAACTGCTGAGTTGCATCTGGTTACAGGAGAATAAGCAAAGCTCCTCTAGGCCACTTACCACTGAATTCTAGTAAGTTAGCAAGGGTAATGCATGGCAATTCATAAATGATTTCATTCAGCACCTGCATACATTTACAATTATAAACACACACTGTGAAGTTGTATGTGTAATCAAATATTTAACTGGATTCTACAATAATTAATAAATCATCTTTTCTTTTCATAGAACTGCAGCAATCTATTCTCTATACTGTTAACAGATGCAAGACAGTAAATGATGTTTTGCTAATACTACTCACAATCAAATTCATACAAAAAAAAAAAAAAAGAGAGAGAGAGAGAGAGAAAATATTATGGACAACATCTAGGTAGTTCCTTGATTCAAAAATCAATTGATTAGTAAGCATTCATCAAGGAGGACTATATAAGGAAGCAATCTGAAGAAATAAAATAATTTCCATAGATTGCTAGCAATAAATGGAAGAGAGGAAGTTGGGTTCCCAAAAATATGGTTTACCTTGCCAAGAGGAAGAGCTCTTGGCAGCTGTATCAGTTTTATAGATTGTAACTACTGCTGAAGTACCAAGAAGGACACAAGATCACTGTTTCTTAAAAGATGTAGCATATTAGAGGACTGGGAGTAATTATACCTCCCTGGCTGGGAATTGGAAAATACAGCTATACCAGCATAGATTTCTGATAACTATGATGCTAAATGTACCTTATATGTCTATTCTATTCTGGAATACACAAAGAAATACAAATCACATAATGAACTCATTTTAATGCCAAAATAACTGTAGAAATAACTGTTCTGAATGAAATGTCTGAGCAGGGCAGCTGTATTAGTTTAGTTGAAGCAGAGACATAAATAAGTATTAAGTATAATAGTAATAAATAAGTATAAATAAGTGAATACATCTTATCATACAGCTAGACCTTATTAACTGACAAGTCACTAGAAACATCACAGCAGACAACATGATCAGAGCCAAATTATTTATTTTGAGACCCTTTTATTTGTCTGTTGATCATCTGCATTAATTTACAGTGGCAGTATTTTGTATTGGTATGGTATTATGTTATTATTAAATCATCCTCTGTTTTGAACTTGTGACTGTTTTCTTCTTGCATCTGACTGATTATCTCTTTTTAATGTTTCCTTGTTTTTTTTCCCCTAAAATTAGAAAGTGTAATCCTCTATAAATTAGTTATCAATGCTATTTTACAGTATGCTGTAAGTTGTTTTCTGTTTCTATCATAATTATATTCTAAAAGTTATGCTTTTTCTTCCCATTTTGTGAGATTTTGAGTTGCTTAATTCAAAGAGCAAAGAAATCAGTAAAATGCCTCAAATATTAAAGACAAGCTCAGATATGACTATAAAGTTGAATGTTGTGCAATGCCAGTATATTTTGTTGCCAGAGTCTCCTTGATAACATTTAAACGAATGTAGGCAGTTGTTGAAGGATGTTAAATAAAATTTTAATACATTAATCTTAACCTGTTAAAACTCTGAAGTCTGTGTTGATATACTTGCTTTTCTCTGGTTATTGGTTGGGAAACTCAGTGGATATATGTATCAATAATTTCAACCAAATTATCCTGTTCGTAGTGAACGTCTGATACGAATCAAAGATTCTTCTTCAGACTGGGTCACCTTTTCAAGTACAGTTATAACAGAATCACAGAATCACAGAATCATCTAGGTTGGAAGAGACCTCCAAGATCACTGAGTCCAACCTCTGACCTAACACTAACGAGTCCTCCACTAAACCATATCACTAAGCTCTGTATCTAAACGTCTTTTACAGACCTCCAGGGATGGTGACTCAACCACTTCCCTGGGCAGCCCATTCCAATGCTGAACAACCCTTTTGGTAAAGAAGTTTTTCCTAATATCCAACCTAACCCTCCCCTGGCACAACTTTAGCCCATTCCCCCTCATCCTGTCATCAGGCACGTGGGAGAATAGACCAACCCCCACCTTGCTACAGCCTCCTTTAAGGTACCTATAGAGAGTGATATTGTTGACTCTGAGCCTCCTCTTCTCCAGGCTGAACAATCCCAGCTCCCTCAGCCACTCCTCGTAAGACTTGTTCTCCAGACCCCTCACCAGCTTCGTTGTCCTTCTCTGAACTCGCTTGAGCACCTCAATGTCCTTCTTGTAGCGAGGGGCCCAAAACTGAACACAGTACTTGAGGAGTGGCCTCACCAGAGCTGAGTACAGGGGGACAATCACTTCCCTAGACCTGCTGGCCACACTTTTTCTTATACAAGCCAGGATGCTCTTGGCCTTCTTGGCCACCTGAGCACACTGCTGGATCTTATTCAGCTGACTGTCAACCAATACTCCCAGGTCCTTCTCTACCAGGCAGCTTTCCAACCACTCATCTCCCAGCCTGTAGCTCTGCTTGCGGTTGTTGCACCCCCAGGTGCGGGACCTGGCACTTGGCCTTGTTGAACTTCATACAGTCGGCCTCAGCCCATTGGTCCAGCCTATCCAGATCCTCCTGCAGAGCCTTCCTACCCTCGAGCAGATCGACACATGCACCTAACTTGGTGTCGTCTGCAAACATACTGAGGGTGCACTCGATCCCCTCTTCCAGATCATCGATAAAGATATTAAAGAGAACTGGCCCTAGTACTGAGCCCTCGTGGACTCCACTAGTGACCAGCCTCCAACTGGATTTAACTCCATTAACCACGACTCTTTGGGCCCAGCTACCCAGCCAGTTTCTAACCCAACAAAGCGTATGCCAGTCCAAGCCATGAGCAGCCATTTTCTTGAGGAGAATGTTGTGGGAAATGGTGTCAAAAGCCTTACTGAATTCATTGTAGACCACATCCACAGCCTTTCCCTCATCCACCAAGCGCGTCACTTTGTCATAGAAGGAGATCAGGTTCGTCAAGCAGGACCTGTCTTTCATAAACCCATGCTGACTGGGCCTGATAACCTGCTTGCCCTGCAAGTTCCGTGTGATGACACTCAAGATAATCTGCTCCATGAGCTTCCCTGGCACTGAAGTCAAACTAACAGACCTATAGTTTCCTGGGTCTACCCTCCAGCCTTTCTTGTAGATGGGCATTATCTTGTTATGGTATTGATGTTACACTTGCACATTTTCCTTAACAGGCATCTGCCTCAGGAATCTTTCAGAAATGAACTAGCTGTTAACAGACTGTATGTGTCATGTACCTGAACTATCACACAGAAGTTCTCTTGATTTCAAATTTTGTTTGGACTACAGCATCTAGAACTTTCATATCATTTTCAATTATTTATCTCACGTAGTGAAAGTAATTTCAAGGAAATGGTAACATGGAGTGCATTTTTCCGTTCACTCTAATGGTGATAATAATGGAAGCCAAGTAGAATAAAAGGAGAGAAATGAAATGTACTAAAATTGAAGAGGATATAAAAAACACCCTCTCTCTCAAACCATTTCCGTCTTTTGCAGATGAAGAGGAAGCAGTGGTGAAATGAGGAGTACAGTGAAGAACTATCAGGCTAATAATTCACCTGCTGCCAAAATACGCCCCATTAATCTCATTTTACTATTACCCTGAACACCAAATAATCTTTGAAATGTCTTGAAGGTGTCAAGTAAACATCCATTCATCATCAACAAAGATGGAAGAACCTGGCCGTGAAGGTAAACCTGTAGAAGCATTGACTGTGTGGTCTGTACTCTCTGAAATACTATATGTCTATGTATTAATAACTTACATGATTTATATACCACTTCTAGAAATCTTAAACATTGCTACCATCTGCTGGTTAATTTATGTTTGGATATACTAGCTCATCAGTAAAGAAAGAAAAGGGAAAATGTGAGGAAAAGCATACTTTGAAATGTTTTTCACAAAGAATTTAGCTTTCGTAGTCACATAATTTATTCTAATTCAGCTCTCTTCTGTTGCTGTGGATCAGCAATCTTAAGGTCGTAAGATGAATAATGCTTTATTTCTGAATTATACTACATAGGAGGAACCACTGAAAGTACTGAAAGTAGTAAGAAAGTATGGACTGCAATATTACTTTCCTCCATTTTAATTTTTATTTCCTATAGTACTTCTTGTAACCAGGTCACCATTGTCTGCTGAGTAGACTCTTCCATGTTGAAAGAGGAAAATAAAGGAAAAAAAAGAAAAGGAAAAAAAGGAAAAAAAATAAGAAAAAAAAAAGAAAGGAAAAGGAAAAAAGAAAAGGAAAAGAAGAAAAAAATAAAAGAAGGGAAGGGAAGGGAAGGGAAGGGAAGGGAAGGGAAGGGAAGGGAAGGGAAGGGAAGGGAAGGGAAGGGAAGGGAAGGGAAGGGAAGGGAAGGGAAGGGAAGGGAAGGGAAGGGAAGGGAAGGGAAGGGAAGGGAAGGGAAGGGAAGGGAAGGGAAGGGAAGGGAAGGGAAGGGAAGGGAAGGGAAGGGAAGGGAAGGGAAGGGAAGGGAAGGGAAGGGAAGGGAAGGGAAGGGAAGGGAAGGGAAGGGAAGGGAAGGGAAGGGAAGGGAAGGGAAGGGAAGGGAAGGGAAGGGAAGGGAAGGGAAGGGAAGGGAAGGGAAGGGAAGGGAAGGGAAGGGAAGGGAAGGGAAGGGAAGGGAAGGGAAGGGAAGGGAAGGGAAGGGAAGGGAAGGGAAGGGAAGGGAAGGGAAGGGAAGGGAAGGGAAGGGAAGGGAAGGGAAGGGAAGGGAAGGGAAGGGAAGGGAAGGGAAGGGAAGGGAAGGGAAGGGAAGGGAAGGGAAGGGAAGGGAAGGGAAGGGAAGGGAAGGGAAGGGAAGGGAAGGGAAGGGAAGGGAAGGGAAGGGAAGGGAAGGGAAGGGAAGGGAAGGGAAGGGAAGGGAAGGGAAGGGAAGGGAAGGGAAGGGAAGGGAAGGGAAGGGAAGGGAAGGGAAGGGAAGGGAAGGGAAGGGAAAATAGTGCCTTGGAAAGTTATATTAAGCAGCAGTAATAATTGCTCTATATTAAAAAGTTACACATCCATTACATATACATTACATACACACACACATCAGTTGCCTTGACAACTAAGGCTTGCAGGGTTATGGCAGGAAAATTCTTACACCTTAATGTTGGCTAACACTAACGCTAATCATTTAATTTCATGTTTAAAAAAGGATAGCGGCTACCTTTGCAATAAAGGACAGTATATAAAAGGACAGTATTCCTAAAAACTTTCTAACAAAACTGTTGTATTGAGCAGTTCCATTAAAAAAACACACAAAAGCAACAGGAGTCCTTCTTAGAGTATCTGCTTGGAAAACAATCAGCCAGTAGTGTCTGGCAGTGAAATCCATGGGCAAAAAAATGATGATGAGCCTAAGGCAGGCTGTTTGGATGAGGACTTAGAGTCCTTCACATTTCCTCCATTTTCAAATCTAGGATTATGGTCCAACCCAGATTTCAAGTTTCGAATCAGGATGCCTCTGAAGTTCAGGTGCTCTTTGTTGATTCTAACCACTACTAAAAGAAGTAGTTGGTCAGCTACGAAAATAATGGCCAAGGGTGGTGATGTGTGTTTGTCTAGTTCTTCATCACTGAAGAAAAAGATCGCTGCATATTTACTGGCAATATTAATTTTCTGTAACTTTATCTAGAATTAAATTAAAAATAAATAAATAAACAAGGTGTGCCAAATTCACATTTGGTTAGTGCTTATGTAAGTCACTGGTGAAAATTCACTGCTCGTCCAGTTTTACTGTGCTATACTGAATTACAGAATTTGAGCCTTTAAATTTAGATTAAATTTAATTAAGAAAATTATGACTTTACATTATTTCTACATTTATAATCTCATAAATAATAATAATAATAAAAATAAAATTAGAAAAAAAAAAAAAAAGCTCAGACCTGAGGTTATAAACAGGGGTGCTTCCAAAAGTGCATTTGAAGGTGCATATATATGCAAGAAGCATTTAGATGAATGTTTTAATCTACCTCTTTAGCTTTTTGTCTTGGTGTGAAGAGAAAAAGAAAAAAAAACAACCACAACAAAACAGGACTTGTTGCTGTGATCATTCCAGTTGGGCTAAAACCAAGATACGCTGGCAAACTCATTTTGCAGACTTAAGAGCTCTGACCAGTCATTCATTTTTTTATGCTTATCTCAACTGAACTCCCAGAATTTTGCTTCATTAGTCAATGTGTTAGCATGACACTTCGGTAGTTTCTGAAATTGCATACATTTGTCCTACGTGCCATTTTCTAAAAGTAGCAATACTTTTTAAAGATGAAGTACCAAAAAGTACTTTATCCATTGAATATTTCTGGGTCGCCATATTGAAGAGTAAGTGAATTAAAATACAGCATCAGTTAGGTGGGAGAGAAGAAGGATAATGTGGGGTCACAGGAGGTAGGAGCTCTAGCATTGAAAATATTAAGAATAGCATTGTCAGAATTAACTTATTTCTGCTCCTGTTGAAGTTAGAGGAGGCAAAGAAAAGCCAGTAAGTGCTAAGCACTTTTGAAAATTCTATCTCAGCAATTCAAATACACTTTTAACAGTAACCAGGCCATTTGTTTTCTCTTTTATCAGTGTTAATTTCGAAAAAATTGAATCAAGAAACAAATCAGGCTATGTAGTTAGCATGTTATTTTTTATTTTATTTTATTTTATTTTATTTTATTTTATTTTATTTTATTTTATTTTATTTTATTTTATTTATTTTATTTTATTTTATTTTATTTTATTTTATTTTATTTATTTTATTTTATTTATTTTATTTTATTTTATTTTATTTTATTTTATTTTATTTTATTTTATTTATTTTATTTATTTTATTTTATTTTATTTTATTTTATTTTATTTTATTTTATGATTTTATGCTCTGTTGCTTTCTTTCATCTGGCAATGTCTGAATCTAAAACTAGGAGTTTCCTGTCTTACATCCACACATGTGTAGAACTAAGGGATCCAGCAGTTTGTGGCCTACATGGCAACACGAAACACTCCACCACTTTGTGTGCAGAACAGAACAAGATCCTACAAGGGAACCCTTAAAACTTCAAAAGAGGTTGTCCCCCTGAATCTGTTGTTACAATCTTGGCTCTTGTCTACTTAATTCCTGGTGTTTCTACCATGTGTGCATGCTGACTAGCCAACCATTTCTCAGATGAGCTGGTCAAAGTGGCTTTCTTATTTTATAAATTAATAATAATAATAATAATAATAATAATAATAATAATAATAATAATAATAATAATAATAATAGTGATAATAATTTTGATAATGATAATAATAATAATTTTAATAAAAGTTGGATTGTTTAGATTTTCCTATTAAAAGAGACTTTAGAATCTGTTCAGCATATAAATGGTGCTATTTTATTTATACCAACATCTCGACACCTGATTCATTTCTTAAATAAATGTCTCTTTGGCACAATTTGTGCATATCTGAAAACCACCACGTAATTTGGCACAATGCGGTACAGTTGGCAGCCTCTGCTTTAGAGTGGGCCAGGGCTGGAACTAAGAGGCATTACCACAAGCCAGCGCTGAGGTGCATTGAAAGAGTTACATGGGGAGGATTTCACTATGGTTGCCTGCACCATTCTGTACAAGCTATTGCTGTTAGGTTTCTCACTTTGAGGAGCATGGAAGCCATGAAGAAATAATATATACGTTTGTATCTAAGCCTGTCTCACTCCACTCAGAGATCTTTTGCCCCTCCCCACCTCAAGCTCACTTAAGAATTAGGATTTTCCATTTCCTAAAAGACATTTTCAGAATTATAACCTTCAGAATACAGAACTCTGAAGTATTTTTGTTACGTGTTTCAGTACTAGCATTAGCACTTTCAGACCTCTCACGTTTTCCATCACTGCCCATCTGAATTAGGTCCTATCTAACGTCACTTCTGAGATTTTGTCTAGCAAAAGTTTGAAAGGTGTAAAACAAATCCCAATTATAGAGGAAAACAAGATGTCCCCTTGAGTGCTTTTTTACCTTTCATAAAGGGGAAAAAAAAAATAAGAATTTAAGTTCTACAAATTATTTATAATGACACTGAATATCTCATTTGACAAAAGAGTATGGCAGTGATATTGGCCCTAACTTGTTTATTCCTGAAGAAAGTGCAAAACGAAAGTACAAGTGAAACACTTCCAACATTAGTGTTGCAGCACCACCTGTTGTCAGTGTTTGGATGCACAGAAGTGATATTCAAGCTTTGACTCACACAAAATTAAGATTATAATAAAGGTGTGGGGTTTTGTTTGTTTGTTTGTGTTTGTTTTTGTTTTGTTTTGTTTTGTTTCCTCTAGATTGCACATAGGATGGCATAACAAGTTTGTTGTAATTTGCTTCTCCAAAAAGTCTTCCTCAGCCATGTTGCAATGACAAGGGGGCAAAAAGATATATATGTAATATGATTTAATATTAAAAACTCCTTACAGATGCATTGTAATTGCTTTATTGTTGCCTTTCATTCTGACTTCTTGAATCTTTGTTTTTTTTACCATGCAGAGCATTACAGAGCATTTTAAGGACCTTTTAAAAGAGAGAGAAGGTCAAAAATTATAGGCAGAGATCAAGAATAAAACTCCCGTAGGGAATTCTGTGCAGACTTTAGAAACCACAGTGGAAAAAAAATGTGGTAAGTGTTCAGTGTGACCATATCTGGTCCTCAGAGCTCTCTCTGCTCTTCAGGATGGTAACAAAGAACCTTTTTCTTCGTGCTGAAGCAGTCGTCTTCTGAAAGAAGTCAAGAACTGGTGGAGGCTGTAGGGATATGTGTAAGGGCAGCATCTGTGTATGTGTATTTCACTTGTTCTGGCAGCCTGCTATATCCTGCGAAATCCAGGCAAAGTGAAGATCACACCATCCCCATTTTTTATCAGGGTGGATGATTCTTGTCTCTTTTTTTTTTTTTTTTTTTTTTTTGGCATGGGTGGACAAGCCGTAGTCTGAAAATCAAATGAGGCTTGCCTTTTTCCTGGTGGTCTTTCACCACGGAGCAGGGAGGTGGCCACAGGCCACAATGGGGTCATTCGAAGCCCCATCGGTGATGACTGGAGCCTTTCTGAGATGCTGGCATTCCTATCACATTCCAGGGCATGCATGTGCAAGTCCCTGTCCAGGACAGCTATGCAGCTGATCATTAGACTTGAACATCCCACTCCTATGAGATCATTTGATTTCAATCATGTGACATTGTCATTTCAATTTGTGTGATGCGGAGGGCATGTTACATATCCTTGAAAGATGAGAATTTGTCTGTTGGACAATTGGATTAGCCTGAAAGCAAAACATTCGTCTGGAAATGCTGAATTTGGTGTTTGGATTTTATTTGGACTAAATTTGTACTTAAAAACATGACGAGAGAAAGTAAAATTGTTTTCAGATTACATGAAAATTAATGTATTCTCTACACAAGCTTCAATGGGGAGACTAAGATCATAAAATTAACCTACCCTAAACCTTCCAGAATTACGGATGGGTATCTGTCTTGCACCATTCAAAATACAGATTCAGGTCCCACAGTGTGGAAATGAGAATTGTGTCAAACAGAGAGGGATTCAGTGGTAAAAGGCTCTGCCATCTTCGTCCATATTAGGGAGCTGTATCTAGCTGACTGCAATTTTCTTCTTCTTGGAGAATAAGTCATGTACACAAGCACACATCTGTCAAGATATTTCTGCTTTTTCTCCACAAAGTAAATCTCATCAGTCACAGACCTCTGAGGAGAGTGACACACAATGAGGAAGAAGAAAAGGCAATACAAACCTTTGGGGGCAATTCCTGCCATTTCTTCCTCTTGAGAAGGTATTTGATGTTCCATGGGCTTTCTGGCTATGTGGAAATGTTTAATCCACTGACAGCACAATTTTTATTGGAAAGAATTTTTAACCTTTCTCAAGAATCAGTATAAAATGAAAATATGAGCATCTTAGATGCTGCTGGGCAAGCTGGTTGCCAGTGATAATTAATAAGTGGTTCCTTGTCAGTGCAAGGAATGGAAAGCAGCTTATATTAATCCACCCCAATAACTGCACATCTTCAGGGAAACACATTAAAAAAAAAAAAAAAAAAAAGAGGGAGAAAAGAAAAAAGTGATGGTT